>NW_011948452.1:794265-794515 GCF_000503995.2 Ceratosolen solmsi marchali
AGAGCGTAAGTATGCCCTATGTCTGCCAGAGGTCCTGAATGGTTCCGTGTTCTTCGAAAGAGAGTACGTTTGTTCTCTCTCTCTGGCTTGCCTTATTTCTGCTAAAGAGCCTGAATGGTTCCGAAGTGTTCTTCGGAAGAGTGTAAGCTTGCCTTCTCTCTGCTAGCGGGCCTGTACGGTTCCGAAGTGCTCTTCGGGAGAGCGTGAGCTTACCCTCTCTCTGCTAGCGGGCCTGTACGGTTCCGAAGTG
>NW_011948452.1:794747-819938 GCF_000503995.2 Ceratosolen solmsi marchali
CATAGCGACACTTGTGTCGGCTGTTGAGGGCCTGTACGGTTTCGAAGTGTTAGTTCGAGAGAGCGTAAGTTTGCCCGATCGACTCTTATGGACTTGTACGGTTTCAAAATGCTCTTCGAAATAGCGTAAATGTGCCCGACTTGTTGTGTGCGAGGTTTGACTAACTAATTTATTAATATAAAAGTATGTACCTTGTAGAATGCAGGCAAGGTGTATTACTGCTGCGTAATCGATGTCCCCTTTGATCACTATTCCATTGGCTTTACTGTAATCACTATCTAATTTGCCAATTTCTTGTTCTTATGCACGCGTGTATTCTTCACTATGCTGCCGAATATGTGGCCACGCGTCGTCTTCACAGTATACAAAAATACTGAGCGGCAGATACACTTGAGTGAGCGCGAAAAGATATTACAAATGAGCCTTTTGAATACGCGCACGAACCGAAGGCTTGATCGTTCCGTGGCGGCTCTGCTGAAAATACCGACCATTCCATGGCGGTCCTGCTAAGGGCAGATCGAGACCCGTGTGCCATGGCTTCTACTGGTAGATGGTTAGATCGGTTCACTATGGTCGGTGTCACTACTGTCGAGTCACGGCAAGATGTGAGCTGCAAGCGCAGTTGAGCGAGGGTGGTTCGGCAAGAGATGATTAGCAAGAGGTCGAGGCGCGCCGCGTGCGTCTCTTATATAGCCACGCGGCGGCTCACTTAGCTGGCAACAAAGCATCGTCGTTGTTTCACTAATTCTTACACGAGGCGTGTAAGGAAAATTCTAGAACCTTCGAGAATGTTCGACGAGAGAAAAGTAGGAGTAATACCCTTGGGTCATCTTATAGTATATTATATTTCTGGTCGTAAACTTGCTCGGACTTGCCGAGTTTTGTTTGTAAACATTCGCTCGAGTGCGCGTCCCGATCCGCACGTGCATACCAGTCTAGGCGCACATGCTGTACGCCGGACAGCGCGTATGACCTTTCTTTTGTTTGAAATTCATGGGACTGCATCAATCCCGAACAAGTTCATAAATAAAAAATTTAAGCTATATCTGTTTTATTAAGCTTCAGAGTTTTAATAAGTATTAAAGTATTCTTAATTTAATATATAATAGTATATTTATTATTGTAAGCTTTTAAGTTGAAGTTTCTATTTTATAGATTTATTTTTAAAAATGTTAAATGTTTATAAAATATAAATTTAAATATTTATAACATTTTTCTAATTGAATAACATATGATGTGTCTGGGATCAGACTTAAAATCTCCTGATGCTGTTTTAGGTTGAAGTGTTGCTGGTAAGTGGAGGAAGCAAATGCAATTATTCAATTCTACACACAGTATATCTTGGTTTTTCCTTTATTAAATACAGTAATATAATAATAATTAATGGTTATAGATGGATATGAATGGTGATTATGAGTGACATAAATCTATGAAGTTTCTTCAGTAGCTTGCTAAGTGAACGAGTGAGACGCCGTTGCTTTAGCCGTTGCTTCTAAGCGAGCGTGTGAGACGCCGCTGTGTAACCGTCGCTTTCTAAGTGTGCGTGTGAGACGCCACTGTTAAGTCTCGTGATGAGCCGCCGCTTATAAGTGTGCGTGATGAGCCGTCACTGTTTAGCCGTCGCTTGTGTATCTATGTTGAGATACGTTAATATATGTTGGTGTTATGCTTTCGTTATTTTCACTCTTAAATTACGCTTAGCACTAGCGCTTCTTGAATATAACTAACGGATTATGATTGTTGTGGCGTCACTATTGGTTTATTACATTGATTGTTAATTGATGATTAAGTACTTTTATACCTACAGTGAGTGATAACTGTCGGTTGAATATTCGAAGAGAGAAATAGTGAGCCCGCAGTGGTGACTAAGTAAATGTTACTCGTACAGTGCACGGCGCGTCATAAGCTGCTCTTAAATATACACGTAGCAGCTTGCGACGCCGGCACAGCGCTGATGCGTTCTGCTATACCGAAATTTATCGTGACGTCATCAGGATATAGCCTTGGAAGGTTCATCAGCATTGCTATTCGGAATTGTAATCGTATATTCGAATATCCTGCGTAGGAAATTTCCCGAATTCGCTAAATCATATTTACAAACATAAGCGTACGGGAGTTTGTACTTTTCCCAATTTTAAATTCTGCTTAAACTGCTTCAATCCCGAACATAATGTAATTAATTTATATGATTTTGATGGCATTATTCATGTTATGTATTTAAGTGTTTATAATGTTCAACATACAATCAAATTATTTTAATAATAATAATAAGAAGAAAATTAAAGTACTGTATATACGTTCTTATTTTTAATTTAAATTTTAATTTATGCATTCATAGACATTTAAATCCATATAATAATTTGTATATTGTATTATACCATTCATTTTAATATAAAGGTAATTATAATAGTGCAATACCAAAAATTACCAAAATTATTAAATGTGTTTTATTATGATACTCGACTTACGTAGCAATTTATTTATAATGTAATTGAACTCTTTGTAAAGCATAATATTTATAATATGTATAAATTTTTTCTTATTGGAAAAGTACAAAAAAATAATTATTGACATTAAATATAATTATACAGAAATAATAATCTATTTACCTTTGAAAAAGCCTCTTACCTTTACTTCTGGCTTGGTTCATTTGGCCCTTATCTGTACTTTCAGTATTTTCTTGTTAAAATGTATAATTTATAAAAGGAAATAAAAATATGCCAACAATTTATTGATAAATAGTAATTAACTAATGTGTTAAATTTGAAAGTTAATAAAAATTAGTTTTAACAAAAATAGCAAACATATTACAAAACAGTAGAAATATTTGTCTTATAAATTAATGTTTAAAAATGTAATATATTGAATAAAAATGAAAAAGTATTTTATAGCAATATATAACATAACATTAATAAAAGGAAACAATACACGCTTAAACTAATAATAGTATATTTAAAATGTTTATAAATTTGTGAGATTAAATGTAAATGATATAATATTACGTATTTTATTTAGAAAATATGTATATCGAACAATCTTATTGTATATTAAAAAAAACATTTTCTTCAATAATAATACATTTTTCATCAAAATTCTTTTTTATATTTACATGTAATTTAGTAATATAAAATTATGATAAAATAATATATAAATTATGATACATATATTCTCGCCTATTGAGTAAAATATACTTTCAAATATTTAATAATTTTAATAATTTAATATAACAAATAAATTTAATTAAAATATCTTAAAATAATTTATTATTGAATAGTAATATTTATTTCATAGGGTGTAAAATAATATTTTATTACTTATTAATATAAATTATTTATTATATTAAAAATTTAACGATATGTATTAAAAATTTGTATCAATTTACTCATATTTTTAGTTTACATATATATATAATACTACTACTACTACTATCACTACTATTTTGTTCTCTCTGCTTTTTAGTATATAAAAAATTTGTAATATTATGTTTTAATAAACGAACGCTTATTTGATCAAGTAATGACAAGTATATAGATAATTAGTGTTGCAAAAAATCATGATGGAAGCTTAATATTATTAAATAAAAAAATGCTGTACTGAACATTACATATAGTGTCTGGGATCAGACTTAAAAACCTCCTTTTGATGGAGGGTGGAGGCTTGCTGGCAAGTGGAAGGGGCAATGCAATTATTCAATACTGCCTTTAATGTTTATTGTCTTTCCTTTTATTAAATATAATAAATATAATAAATAGTTAATGATTTGTAAGGAGTATTAATGAAGGTGTAAGTGAGTAAATAAGGAGATTTCGTATGTTGGTTACATGATGATGAGAGTGTAAGTATATTCTTGGTAGCGTAATTCCCTTTCTCTTCATACAATGAGTTGCTGTAGTGGGAGCCTCGATGAGTTACTGTAGTGGGAGACTCGCACTGGAGGGGGCAGCGAGTGGGCGCTGCCTTAGCCGCCGGCGTAGAGTGAGCGCTGTAGTGGTCGGATTGGTGGGAGGATTTCTGTGTTGCGTTAGCGAGTGTGAGGACCGCTCTTACACCTGTAGTGGTGAATGACGTTCGTGATGCGTCGCTGCGTAGGCATTCGTGAGATCCAATATGGTTGTGGTAGCGGTGCACGTCCGTTGTGCGTTGCTGCTTACTTAGTTAACAGGAGCCGTTGGAGTCGTAGTCGTAAGGAACGAGCGTTTGGTCGTAGCTTACACGAGTTGGCTGGAGCCGTTGTAGTCGTAGTCGTAAGGAACGAGCGTCTGGTCGTAGCTTACGTGAATTAGCTGGAGCCGTGTAGTCGCAGGGCGAGCCTGTCATGAAGAGTGCACGGTCGACCTAGTAAAAGAGAAAAGCGCGGCAAGTGCAGCTTCTTAAATATTCTCGTACGTACTTGCGGCGCCGATAGCGCATCGGTGGCTGTTGCTATGCCGATATTTGTCGTGACGTCAATAGGGCAAAGCCTTATAGGGTTCATTGTTATTACTTTTCGGCATTATAGTCGTACATTCGAGTTTCGGTGTAGAAGCATTTTTCGAGTTCGTTGGCTAGTGTTTACAAAACAAATGTTCGCGCGCTCATACCTCTCCCACTTTGTATTCCTCTTTTAACTGTCTGAATCCGTAACATACAGTATATCAAAAAATGTATGTTTTAATCATATTGAATGCAAAGCGTGATAATATTACTAGTTACATTGATATTTAAAATTAATTATGGAATGAATTAAATTAAGTATGGAATTAAAAATTAATTGTGGGAATTATATATAAATATTTAATTATTCAATAGAAATTGGAATAATTTTATCAACTTAAATATTTGCAATTAATGACATTAACAAATCATTCTTTGTATAGATATACAAAGAATGTGTTGTAATGTATTGTATATATAACTATTTTACTCATTTAAATATATCATTTATTAATATAAATTGTAAATAAATATAATAAATATAACTGTCTATAGTAATATAATTTTTAATAGGAATATGTAATATGTTTTTATTTTATGATTTCAGGTCCATCATTTTGGGGATTAATTAATCCACAATGGTCTTTATGTAGCAAAGGTAGGCGACAAAGTCCCATCAATATTGAACCAGACAAATTACTTTTTGATCCTCATTTGAGGTCCATTCACGTAGATAAACACAAGGTACGTGTGAAGTTTTCTTTTATTTTCATCAATATTTGATATGTAATGATACTTACACCTGTTTTTATTGATCAAATTTTAGAAGAAAATTTATCTTTATAGTACTTTAATGAACTTTCCGTTTTTAAAACTTTTTAAAACTATACTAAATTTAAAATGATATAATTAAAAAAATTTCTTAAAAGTATTTCAAATCATCATATTTAAATTTTTCTGCTTCAAAATTAAATTAAATCGTAAGATATTTAGAAAGCTTTATTGTTACGGAATGAAGCAATTAAAAGCGGAATACAAAAGTGGGAGAGGTATAAGCTCCCGGACATTTACGTTATGAACACAATTCAGCGAATTCGGGAGATTTCACGACGCTGAATGCTCGAATATTAGATTATAATTCCGAATAGTAATTCCGATGAACTCTCCAAGGCTATATCCTAGTGACATCACGATAATAATCGGCATAGTAACAGACTCCAACCAATCAAGAAAGAGGTCAATTAATTACAATGAAAAACAGTCAAGTCATATTCACAACCTAAGCCTAGAACACAGCATATCTAATGATATATTGAAAAAATAAATATAAATCCAGTAAAACAGATATTGAATTGAGATACTCAAGGGTCCGGATAATAAACACATTGGTGAATTTAATTCAGTTGATTTGGCCCATTGAGAAACAAGAATTAATCAAATGTACTAATACATAGAAACATGGAAGCACCAATCAAATTGAATAGTGAACTTAAAAACAAATTCAAGGATTTCTAATAGTAAATTAAATCGCTTAACCCTATAAGCTCGCAATATCACACATATCGCTCACTATATCTACACAAAAATCCAACGATTCACATTCCATCCTCTACACCCAATTCAAAAACAAGCTAACAGCTGTTACGCTTCGCTCAAAAGCCAAGAGCCAAGAGCTGAGAGCTAAGAGGTATAACGCGACTGTACAATCGATTTCACTTAGATCAACTCTGTGCCAACACATCACGAGTAGAATATGAGGCTGAACTACTTGAATTCTCATTGTGACATAAAAGACCACTAAAAGGACTACATAACTATCCATCAACTAACGCAGACTCACTCAGCATATAAGAAAACACTGGGAAGAATCACTAGGCGAATGCAACAATCAACCCAAGTTCGAACAATCAAGAGTTGCGTCAATGGGAAACCATACCCAGACCAACCAACTACAAAGGGATCAGTGAAACATACCTATCACCTGTTGAAAAGAATATCCATGGTCAATGAGGACGCCAATGGATCACCATATGCATGCATTGCCAACAACAGCATTATGTGACTGCATGCCCCAAATCTAAGCAATTGTCAGTCACGGAGAGAAAATGTTTCAAGGAGGAGCAACGACTATGGTCTAACTAATTGCGCCTCACACCACTTACAAGTGCACCACTTCCAGAAACTGCAACAGATGATCTGGGAGGCATCATACCACTACATGAAAAACAGTACTCGAGTCCAAACCAAGCAACTGTAGGTCATCACTAACCTCAACTGAAGAGATAATACAAACGTCCAAAGACATCAAGAACGCTGGTGCCAATCTCAAAGGAAAGAAATAAATGTCAGACGCGGTAATCGGAATCCACTAACATCACCATGAGCAGATACAAGATGATGAGAACAACTAGGACCTACAAGGAATCCATTAGATCGACAACCACGGATGAGTGCCAATCATTTGATTACTTTAGCCAAGGCACAAGATCTGCTTCGTTAACTGCAATCAGGACACTAAAGCAACTAGTGTAAAACTAGGGAGAAAGATTCCCCTGGCTGTGCCACTCATCACGCATGGCAGAGATGTCAAGAATCTTGGAGATGAGAACACGCTGCACTACAACTGGAACCCGATTCAACTGCAGAATCGCAGCATGGCGGGCGGTTCCCAGGGAGAAAAAACGGCAATTAATTCATAACGCTGTCCTCATCGCCATCAAACCGTTAGAAAACTATAAGTGTAAATTGCCTTGCTGACTCTACAATATAAAATTGATTACAATGGAGTCCAGAAGAAGACGCGTTCACCCCTTCCAACCACATCTTGAATGAATTCTCACCACATTACCAATGACTGAGACTCAGGCCTTCTCAGCAATTCTACAAAAAAAAACATGAAGTCACCCTCGTGGAAGTATTCAACAAGAGCACAGCAGATAAGGGCATTGGAAGAATAACTCAAAGGGTTACAAGGGGTAGAAACAAAACCTACCAGGCAAGGATAGCATGGTATTTGTCACGTCATCGGAACTCGTTCGCAATCACCCGAGAACCCTCTCTCAAGGAATTATCCAAGTTTGAGAAGAATATGAATTAAGTTTACCTCACACGATAAAAATGGGAAACAGTGGTAAGCTCCGACAACTTACATAAGGAATACCAGTGTATAATTGACATTTGAAGAAATCTCCATACTTCTTGCTTGAGTTGACTCAACCACAATCACAAGACCAATCCACATTCTCCAGTGCTGCCAGTCCCCACAAAAGATACGAAATCTAATCATCAATGAATTGATAATGGCGGGCGGAATGTTACGGAGTGAAGCAGTTACAAGCGGAATATAAAAGTGGGAGAGGTATAAGCACTTGCATGTTACGTTATAAACACAATTCTGCGAATTCCGGAAATTTTACTACGCAGAATACTCGAATATTAGATTATAATTCCGACTAACACTGCCGATGAACTCTCCAAGGCTATATCCTAGTGACATCACGATAATAATCGGCATAGTAACAGACACCGGTGCGTTATCGGCGCTTTAAGTTCGCACGAGAATATTTAAGAGCAGCGCTTGATGCGCATTGTAGTAATGCAAATTAATAATCATACAGTCTCCACGACAGGCTCATTATTCGTCCTGCAAGCAGGAATTCTACAAGCATCAGTACTGCGTCTATACACGTACATAGAGCATCAAGCAATTCAGGGAACCACTAGTGGGAACCAATAAAAACCAATAAGCTCACGCCCACGTAAGCAACGCATACGACCGTTCCTTACAACCACACCTATACGAGCGGACCTCCCGCTCACGTAAGCAGTGGCGCAACGCGGACATCATCCCCACCACACAGACAGCAGCGGCGCTCACGCTACACCGGCGGCTAAGGCAGTATCGCACTCGCCCCTCCAGTGCGCGTCTACTACTACAGGGACTCGTCTTGTAATGTAAAGGAAATGCGCCTCACTCTACTGAGAGTACACACACTCTCATCATCACGTACAACAATTGAAGAAGCTTCACCACACAATTCACTCACGCTATCCATTCATACACATATGACCATTAACTATTGTTATATTTATTATATTTAATAAAAGGAATAACATTAAACTCTACAAGTAGTATTGAATAATTGCATTGGCCCTTACATTTGCCAGCAACACCTCCGCCCACCATCAAAGGGAGGTTTTTAGTCTGATCCCAGACACTCATATTTTTAAAGATGCGTTAGAGAACGTTACCAGAAGAACAATCAGTGCTATAAAACGTCAGTTTATGTACTCTGGGTTTAATTGTATAAGCTATTAATATTCCATTACAGTAAAATAATAAATTATTAATAAATAATTAACAGAAAGACGTTAGCTTCCCACAATTTCAATAGATGTTATCGATTCTATTACCTGTGAAGAGAAGAGAATAAGCATGCATCATCCTATAAATGATAGATTGAAGACTTGTGTTGAGAAAATTAATTTAACTTATATTACAAAAGTGATGATTGGAAATTATGAAGTATAACGATCCTTCTGTAGTATCAGTCGGAACGTGGGAGAGGTATGAGCGCGCGAACATTTGTTTTGTAAACACTAGCCAACGAACTCGAAGAATGCTTCTATACCGAAAATTCGAATATACGACTATACTTCCGAAAAGTAATGACAATGAACCCTACAAGGCTATGCCCTATTGACGTCACGACAAATATCGGCATAGCAAAAGCCACCGATGCGCGATCGGCGCCGCAACTTCGTACGAGAATATTTAAGGAGCTGCACGTGCCGCGATTCCTTCTTACTAGTTAACAAGCACCCATCACGACAGGACCGCCACTCTACACTCGCGGTTTACGCCCGCATGTAAGTAACGCCGACGCTCGTTCTTACGTCTTACTAATACAGAGGCCCTGGCAACTACGTAAGCAGAACACACCACGAACGTGCACCAATACCACTACCACATCTGATCTAACGTACACAAGCCGTGATGTCACACGGACATCCTCCCACCACTCCGGCCCAACAGCGCTCACCCTACGCCGGCGGCTAAGGCTGTACCAACTCGCTGCCCCTACCAGCACGAGTCTCCCACACTACTAACTCTACTCAATACTACACTACTCAACTCATAAGGAGAAGGGGAATCACGCTTAAGAATACACTTACAGGCTTATCGCCACTAAATTAATTGAAGAAACACTCATCTATTTATTATCTCACACATTCATTCGGACATTCATAGATCGTTGACTATTCATTATATTTATTATATTTAATAAAGGGAAAGACAATAAACATTAAAGGCAGTATTGAATAATTGCATTGCCCATTCCACTTGCCAGCAAGCCTCCATCCATCATCATCAGGAGGTTCTGAGTCTGATCCCAGACATCTGCATTTTCGAAAGTTTCCAATAAATATGTATTATTAAAAACATAATTTACAAAATAATTTTTACACGCAATTTTAAGTAAAAATTTCAGTATTTTAGTATCCGCATCGTTAAAGTTATCGATTCAGTGAAGATTGGAATTAAAAAACATTACCAGTTGTATAATTTATTACAGTAAAAGAATAACATTTGGCAATTAACTATAAAATATTATAAAATATTGATGATACAAGTATTCAAAATTTAAAAATCATGTAATTTCAATTTTTAAGAAATTTAAAGAATTATACTAATAAAGTGAACTCCATGATTACAATTTAGAAAATGTTGATGTCAGATATAATATTATAAATAATAATAAATTTATTTATATTTTTAATTTTTAGAATAGATATATTCAAAGAAACTATCATAAAATAGAACTTGTAAAAAATATAAAATTTAAATATAATTTGTATTTTGCTTAAGGCAAAGTAATTTCAAAATAATTAAGCCAATAATTAATCATTAATTTAATTAAGGCTTTTTATAATACTGTCTTTTATAATCATTTTTACAAATTTGATTAAAGCGCACAAATTTTTAATATAGCACTTACTAACTGATATGTGATATTAATTTTAAAAAAAATCAGTTTTTATTGTAAAATTATCGTTAATTTTTAAATTGTGATAGATCTAACTTTAAAACATCAAAATAATTGTAAATTATGTTACTTTCATAATACAATGATCTAGTAGATATATGAGCAGAATATAATTATAATATTTATGTTTCTTTATTTATTTATGTGCAGCTTCTTTTGCTTACATAGATGTATAAAATATTTCACTTTAAGGTTCTATAGTTAATGGGAATAGAATAAAGCAGAAAGAAAAAAAATAGTGAGCGACAAGAGAGAGAGAAAGAGAAACAGTAGATATCAATAACAAAAATAAATATCGACGAGACATCTAAACTTCCATGCCAATACTTTTTGCCGAGTAACGAAGTACATTATCGACGCTGATAAAATATTGTACACATTATGCTGCATATTAATTCTTTAGAAGAAATTTAATTCGTAATTATATTTAAATTTTATTTTTTATTCTATTGTTGCATTATATATATATGGAACATAATAATCTAAGTTCTAAGTTATTTCTTTAAAAATTCTTTAATACATGTATTGAGCTATAAGTATTTATATAAATTAAAATGTATATCATTACAATAATTTCCTATAATTATATTATATAATAACATATTATTTCATAATAATATAGATTTATTAAAATAAATTATAAATATTTATTTACCTTTTACAATAGTGAGTCCTTTTTTTATTAATTTAAAAATTAAATTATCATTTTTTGAATATATTACAAATATAATTATGTTTGGCAAAATTATAAATTACGAGACAACAATTACGGATAAAATTCTTTTCAAAATTTCTTTAGCTTCTTTAAAGAATAATTCAGGTTGTTAGTATTATAAAATATAATATATAAATTATTATCAAAATAGTATAATTTAAATTTAATTAAAAAAATGGTGATGTAAATTTTATATAATTATAATATGTAATTCCATATATATAATACGTATATAATATATAATAGATATTATATATTATAAAAATGTATTATATATTATATATATATATATATATATAAATATAATATATAATATATAATACATGTATATAATACGTAATTCCACTACATAATGAATTTGCATAAACATATACCAAGTAAATAAATAAATATTAAGTATAAGAATAAAAAAGAATTTTGTTTTCTCCTATTTTTAATATTTGAGGTCTCATTGTTATATGTCAATCATTTTATGTAGTTTCATTAGTCGTCTCTCTTATTTTTATGTATAATTTTCGGGTTATAACGCATATACAACTTATCACTAATCTTCATTTTCATCTTTAATTTATTTTCAGATACATTTTGTATCTTATTTTTTAATTTTATAATTTACTTTTTATAGTTCTTGCGTATATATTCAAGTTTTATTATAATACTACTTCTAGAAGGTTATACAAATTTATAGCATACTAGTAAATATAATAGTTATTATTATATGCATTCTATGATTAAGAGAAAGAAAAAAGAATAAATAAATACAAAATTTAAAATGATAGAGTCTGTTTAGAACTAATATGTGAATTTTAAAATATATAATAAAATCGTTTTTTAAATTGACTTATGACTATACTAATAAGAATTCTGTAAATAAGTTTTGAAAGGATTAATTGAAGAAATTAAAATAGTCTAGTTTCGTCCATTGTTTACGTTTGTATTTAAAGTATAAATATACAATGGTTAACAAATATGAGTAAGGATATATTTAAAAATCATTTCATTTAAAAAAATTAAATAAATTATTGTATGAAAACAGTAATTTTTTTATTTAATTTATAACAATTTTCATTTTTTTTTCTTTAATGTAATAAAATGTCGTTATTTTTTTTCAAAATATAAGTTAAAATTGATAAATCCCTCAGTTATATACATAATATACTGTATAAAATATAAATCTGTTAATGATAAAATTGTACTATATATAATTATCTTTTGCGTATATTTGAAACGATAATATATCATATTCTTAACAAAAAAAAATATAAAATCAACATATTTCTCAAATTGGAAGACAAGCTCAAATCAGAAAAAATAATGTATATCTGTATATATATATATATATATATATATATATATATTTTATAAACATTTCAAATATTATCACCGTAATAATTTAAGATTTCATAATGTACTTAAATCTCTACATGAGTTTTACCAGGAAATTTATGAAAATTAGTATTACAAATGAAAAAAAGTTAGTACCTTCAAGATTAAAAAGTAAGGCGGTAGAGCACATGAAAACTTAAAGAATACATAGATAAATCTAACAGTGAAATTATAATTAAATTAGTGAATTGAACATATTTAAAAGAAATATTTCATTTTTAATTTTGCTTTTTAATGGAAATTGTATGGAAGTACATACATACAGAGATATTACTGCAAAAAGTTCGAAAATCACAAGTATCATTGGATAGTACTCACAAATACATCATCATCCATATCTGTTGGTTAATTGGTTTATTGAGATAGGTGGGTTAGCAAATAAATAAATAAACAGATGCATAGATAGATAGATAGAATAGTTGATTTAACGTAACATAATCTACTACGTTCAAAGAAGATGTGATCTATTGTATTTATTTTTAAAGATTAAATGAAAATTATAATATATTATAAAAGATGATGTCTATATGTGATAAAAACGAGTTATAGAGAACAAATAAATATTTTTAGTTTAATGTTTAATTTAGTTTAGTATCAATGATGATCTGATATTCTGAAAATCTAATTAGTCAATAAAGAAATTATACTTCTCAATTAACATGAATATGTATAAGTTAATATTATATAATGAAAAACGAGTTTAAATAGGTAAATACATCGATATCGTTCTTATGTATAAAATGTTATAACTATTATATGATCATTTAATAGAATTTCAATAACAAATTAACTAATTTACTTTCTTTTTTTGCTTTAACTAATTGATTTATGATATGTAATGTTTATTTTCTACATTAAAAAATATCATGTATAATCATTCATATATTAGAAAATTATTTTTTTAATTTTATAAAAAATTTATATATTTAATTTTCAATAACATGGTCTTTATATAATAATTTATTTTTCAAGAAGAAATGAAAGAAACTTTACCGTTTAAATTGAAACGCGATAAAAACTTTATTTTCTAAATTCAGATTATTAACTTAGAACTCTAAAATTTATTATTCTTTTTCAAATATTTATAAGCAAAGATATATATATATATATATATATAAATATGTTGGTAAAATTTTCATATCTTTATATTTTTTCAATATTATTTTATTTATATTTTAATAGCCGTTGTATTTGAAAACTAAAGTCTTTTCTTAATTCTAAATTATTGAAAAATAAATTACTAAAATGTAAGCAAATTAAAGGATAGAATTCAAAAATAAAATTTTCTCTTTGTAGATCTCTGGATTTTTGTGTAATACCGGACAATTTTTAGTATTTCGTACAAATAAGGAATCGAAGATGCGTGTTAACATAACTGGTGGGCCACTTGCATATCACTATCAATTTGAAGAGATTTACATTCATTATGGACAAGATGATAATCATGGTTCTGAACATCACGTAAACAACTATGCGTTTCCTGCCGAGGTAAATTAAACATAAATAACTAATGAAAAAATTTAATTAAAATAAATACAGTGTAATAAATAAGTACAGTACCTAGTAAATGATTAAAAAAAATCCCAACAAATTCCAATTCTTTAAATATATATTATACTTAATAATAAAACTCATTAGCTATATCAATTTGATTTAACGAATATTAATAATTGATAATACAAATATTAATATTTATCGTATGAAAATATCAATATTGCAACAAAATTCTACTAAGAAACTAGTAGACTATGAGTCAGTCCAGCGTAGAAAATGGATTATCGACAGGAATCATTTTCCTATTAAAATGTTTAATATTAAAATACAACGTCTCTGATTCTTAGAGAGTTTTAAAATTTATGTTATTTAAGAATTAATTATTTCTTTATAACACTTTGATGTTGTTTGAAACTTAATTTGCGAATTAAGTGAATTTAAATATTATGTTTTATATATTCTATTCAATCACTATTCTTAAATTTTATTAAAATATATCGCAACTTGTAACATTTATTTCGAATATCACCATTCAATCATATATTTATTTCATGATAATATTTTTATTTTATGATTCTTAAAAAATTTGGTTCACCTTTTACTATACGATAAAAATATTATTGGAATTCTTTATTTCACATAAGAAAGCTCTTTTTTATTTTATCTACTATCTAAATTCCTGTTATACTCAAGTAAAAATACTATAATTAACAGTAATGAACTTCAATAAAGAAAAAAAATATTCCTACATGATACGTTATTTATTCATATGTATGTAGAAAGTTTCAGTTAGCCAAATTTTTCGTGATAACATTATAGTAAATAGTATTTTAATTAGAAATGAGAACAAAATAATAAATTGAAATCACTAATCATATGAATACATGAATAACTTTATATAATTGAAATTTTAAAAATTGAAAAGAAACGTGTTTTCTGCTAAATATTTTTAGAATAAATATATTATACTATTACTTTCAATATTATATTATATTGATATAATATTTATAATTAGATTCATACATTATAAAATAATATCGAGAAAGCTATGGTAGTAAAGTGATTAATACATTAATTGATAGAATAAAACTGAAACTCAATTAATTATAATATTAATAATATTTTTAAAATTTTTAATGAAAAGAAAAAAATATATTATTAAGTAAAACTTTGAATAAAAAAAAATATCGATCCTTTATCATTATATATTTAATCAAATAAAAAAACATTTATATCTTATTCTTTTTTACAAGAACTTTTATAATATATTTTTTTTATATTAAATATAAATATTAATTATATATATTATAACACAAAAAGCACTTAAATATTTTAATAAATATATGTATAGTTATAGAATATTATAAATAATATTCAAAATAATTTAAAAAAATAAATAAATTTAAACATATAATTTTGTAAATATAATTGGAATTGAAACAATGATTTATCACTATAATTTTTTATATTCGTAATTATAATTTATTTACTTAAGTTTATTTTTTGTAATACTTAATATTTCATTATAATAAAAAATTAAAAGAAAAAAAGACGCTTGCAAAAATGCACTATTTTATAGTTTTTTTTATTCCTCATTTTGTAACCAAATTATTAATAAAATAAAAAATATTACAAAATTTTTTTTAATTTATTTCTTCAACTTACCGTTTACTTAAGAAACTTAAATATTTATTTGGCTATTTGTAAATAATTTTGTTATATATATATATATATATCAATTTTTATACTTAATATCACTATAAATATTACTATAATTAATTATTAGGCCTTACTACTGTAATCTATTCATATCTTATTTTTAAAAAATGAGTTGTAAATGTTAAAAATGAAAAAATAATATATATTTTTATTATTGAATGTATACATATTATAAAGAGATTTGCATAATCTCTGAATGAGAGTAAAGAATGAGGTCCTTTTATTACCTATTCTACAGATTAATTTTTTGTATTTTATTATTAAGAATTTCGTATATTTAGCATATTATAGACAGTTTAAATACAAATTGTTTACTTATCTAGTACATAGTTAGATTTAAAACATTTATTGTTAAAATAATATTTTTTTTTAATTAAAACCATGTTTAAATTATAATTTATAAACTGTATATATTCTTATTAATTCCACCTAAAATTTCAACAAAAATTTTGTTAATTATTTAAAATTTTCAAATATCAACTATTATAAAAATTCGTTAAAATTTGTATCTATATTACCGATGCACTTTAATTGTAAAAAATTTTTTAACATAAAATATTCACTTTACTTTAGATAGTTTAAAACGGTATATAAAATTTCGATTTTGTAATAATAAAATTGAATTTGATAACTTCAAATTAAATCTTATTTTCGTTTATAATTATAAAATTTATATTATTATTTCTTTCAGTCAGTAAATTATAGTAAAAATATTTACAGTATTTTCTATATAATTGTTACATTGGGTTATGTTAATTAAGATATATTTTTAATGTAATTCAATACTTAAGTAGAAACTATGATCATTAAAACACTGATATTATTTTAAACAAAAAGAAAGAATTGGCTCTCATTGAATAAAAGCAAGTGTAAACATAAATTTATAAGAATATTATGTTACATTTCTATCTATTTTGTGTTTTAAAATATGCTTTTTAATGTACTTCAATTTTACTAAAGCAGTTATTTAAAAAAATGAGCGTTTTAAAGTAATTCATTGAATTATTGTATTATTGCATCGTATATTCACTTTCATTTACAGACTAACTTTTTTAATTAAAAATTGTGTTACATTAATAAGAATTTTTATATTAATAATGATAATGTATAGAATAATTAATGTAATTTATATTCTACATTGAAGTAATTCAAAATTTGTATTTAATTCTATCCAATAATATTGTGATGGGATATGTACATATAATAAAAATTAAATGTATATATTATAAATAAATTATATAAATCGATGTTGAAAATTCTAATTTCTGTATTATAAAATTATATACTGAAAATTTATTTTATATTTTATGTATATTTTTATTACAGATTCAAATTTATGGTTTCAATGCAGAACTTTATCATAATATGAGTGAAGCCCAACACAAAAGTCAAGGACTCGTTGCAATTTCTCTTATGGTCCAGGTAATTAATCTCGTCAATTTTTATGAATTAATTATTCTTATTTTACGTCGGCATTTGTAATAAAAAATCATCTTGATGGAAATTTAAATGGTTTGAATTTGTATTATCTACTCATAAACATTACAGTTTATAATAACGTTACGTACTATTTTTTTAACTATAACTTCAAGCATACTATAAAACATTAAATAACAACCGAGTTCTTAGTAATGCTGTGTAAGTAGTATATATATGAGAACAATATTATCAGTATGTTTATTATGTATTTATTTTACCTCTGTAACCATAATATACACGAACCTTGTTATAATAATATTAAAGTATATGAACGTATGTATATAACAAAATTAATTCATTGAAAAAATACAATCAAGTCATAAATAGTTCAAGGGAATTATTTGTTCTAGAAAAAGAATAAAAATTATCAATATATAACGTAATATATAACAATACTTTCCATGCATAGTAAAGTTATAGAAACTCTCTATCTAGTAAATTTAAAAAATTGAAACGATTTCTTAAATATTTAATGTAAAAATAATTTTAGTTTTTATTAATCATTTATGAATTGCTAAAATTAACTAAAAATTGTTATAGTTAAAAATTTTTTCATGAAATTTTTAAATCATCAATAATAATATAAATTTATTAAGAAAACTACGATAAAAGTCACTATCGTATTCAAGATAAATTGAGAGAAATTTAATTTTCATTAAATTATTTTTTGTTGTTTCTATTAAAATTTATTTAGAAATGATAGTTACGTTATTTATAATTCATTATTATTACATTCATTTGTCGTTGTGTTAAAATAAATCCTTTTCGATGATCAACTATGTAAATCATTCTATTTAATAGAAAAATGGAAAATTATACTACTAATTAAACATTTGATTAGAAAACAATTTTCTTTAAAATGCTATATTAAAATAGCAAAATTATATTATAATTTAAAAAGTGTTTGTTTAGAATTCCACTCATTGGGGTCCACCAGACAATGTCCACCAGTATACTAGTGGGAAAAAAGTTTGGATAAGTGAAGCGCTTCAATTCAGTAGTCAACACATCTGCTTTTCGTGCTTATTTATTGTGGTTTTTTTACAACTACACCAGAATGATTCTACGTTGATGGTGAGAATCGATGAGATCTTGCCGTTCCTTGGTTGTTGCCACGTGGTGTTAGCATGCACTACTTGTAGAGGCAGGAGGCCGTAAATCTCCGAGTTCTCTTGACGCGATGCGCTTGGTGGTGGATTACTACACGGAGAAGTGGGAGGTCGTAAATCTCTGGATACCTCTTAGTGTAGTGCCACATGCTGGTCACCTACTTGCTGGTCTCGTCGTTGAACTGGCTTTGAGTGACGTTTGCTAGCACTGTCTCGTGGAAGCGAGCCCTTGCAATCTCTGCCTGCAACCGCATCGGCAGTGCACTCTGGCACTATGCGTAAGGCTCTATGTCAGTCCTTAGTTGTTGAGGTTGTTACCATATCACTTGAATAGTTCTCGAATTATATGGTATCACAACACCGTTGATTTCTTCTTCCAACACTTTTTCCTTGCCGGTTACCTAGTTGAATGCGCACACAAATTGACAGCTGTTCCTTCCGTGGCGGTTCTACTGAGAGAGATTCGTTCCGTGCTTGCTTTATATATCCACGCGATAGCTTAGTTAGCTGGCAACAATGGAGAGGTATTACTATGCAGAAACTAGATAAACATTGTAGAAGATTCGAGAATAAAGCTATAGAAGTTTCTAGAATTCCGGGAAAGTAAAGCTTTAGAAGTTGCAGAATTCCGAGAAGCACAATGGTTACAAAATACTAGAAGGACTATATATTTCCGAGAGTCAAAGGTCTTGGAAAATGCTCCAATCCTGAACAGTATTATTAAAAGAAGTTGATAATTCAACGTACTTCTAAATTTTAATGTAATATTTAATATTTTTAATTTATAACTGAACTTCTTATTTTTTATGTTTTATTAAAAATATTGATTTATGCATTATGAATTCTTTTGATAATTCATTTAGCATAAAAAGTATAACATTTTATATTTTATCAATATAAAAATAATTTCTCACTCGATCTTCTAGAAAAAAAATGTATTGAAAATATAAAGCGAAACAATAAATTAAAATAATTAACAGGATAAGTATGATGTGATGTCCTTTAACAATGTAAACATCTAAATAACAGTATTAATTTTATCATGATTATCATGTTAATAATTATAATTTATTTATATAATTATATCATTTTTATATTATCAATATAATTCATTTTTCTGTAACCATATCACAAAACATTATCATTAAAAATTAGAAAGAACTTAGACATTTAGTAATAGCTGCATTCAATTTTAATTTAATTATGTTAATGTAATTGGAATTTTAAATTTCAAATCAAATGGATGAATTAAGTGCATGAATGCAATTTAATGCAAACTATAAATTTCCTTCAGCAATGAAAGTTTAATTGATAATTAATGTAATTTAATTTAACGATTTCTTTATAAAAGTATAACACAGTAAAATTTTAAATGAATAAAAATTTAAACATTACATAACTACTATATCAGTAACTGTAATGAATATTATATTTTAAAAGGTAATTTCAAAATAATAAAAAATTTTTAAAACTGAAGTAACACATATTGAATTCATCTGTTAAATAAAAAGTAATGTACGTATTAATTGAAGTTTTCAAAAGTCAAATATTCAAAAGAAATTTCTTTTTTTATAATGATTATAAGGAAGAAATTGTAGGTGCTATCATCCAAAAATAAATATAAGATTTGTTTTGTATATCTACTATTACATTGTTTCCGAAATTTAATTACGATAAGAAAAAAAGAGACAAACTAATCAATTCAGTGAATGAATTTAAATTTAAGGACTTTAAAAGGGCTCTAAAATTATTTTTTATGCGAAATGCCAATTTTCGACAAAGTGGAAATTTCTCAGAATTATATAAATTCATTCTTTCAAGTAAAAGAATTTTCAAATCACTTTTCATTTTTTTAAAAATTTAGTTTTTGTATTCATTTAATTTTCTTCTAAAAAAAGTTTGATAATAAAAACAATGAATCTAAGCTTTTGGAGAACAAATACAAGAAAAAATAAAATATTTTATAATATATGTAATAAAAAACAAAAAACTCTTTCTATTTCAAATTTACGTATGTTTATGTATATTTGTATAAAATTATAAACTAAAATCAATTAAACATATTAAAGAAATGTAGAAAATCGTCAATAAACAGAAAATTATATGAATAAAATCAATCCAATACTTTTGCTGGTACAGATATGAATTTCAAATTTCTAAATATTTTGAAAAATCTGAAAAAAATTTTCTAATATATATGATATCATTCAGTTATTGTCAATAATATTACGAAAGATTTTATATTTGCAAAAATTAAATTATTTTCTAATTTATTTAAATATTAAAGAAGTAAATTTAAAGGAAAAAAATATTTCGACAAATTAACTAAAAATGTCATAATTAATTCAAAACAATAAATATTCTGAGAATAAAAAATTAATAAATTGAAGATATATAAAAAATATAAAGCTTAAATCAAAAAAGGAATAAATGAAAATTACAAGTAACAATAAAATTGTAAATAACCGAACAGTACCTTACAAACAAATTTCGATGACATCTCGAGTGAAGAAGTATGATAATCAAACAATGAATTTTCACATTTCATAGGAAAAAAATTGTATTCCAATTGTAATACCAATAAACAAAAATTTATTGAAATACGGAAGAGAATAAAAAGTAAATTACGTTATTTTAATTATTTATAGAAATTATAACTAATACTTTATTAATAAATGCTATTATTTCATTTAATATATAAATTCAGTAAATAGTGGAGTTGATTATCAAACTTCATTTAGATCATACTTATTAT
This sequence comes from Ceratosolen solmsi marchali, assembly GCF_000503995.2. Lineage (NCBI taxonomy): Eukaryota > Metazoa > Arthropoda > Insecta > Hymenoptera > Agaonidae > Ceratosolen > Ceratosolen solmsi. Next base: position 815,865 of record NW_011948452.1, read on the forward strand.
TTTGATAAAAATGTATTATTATTCAGTCATGTCAATAAACATTTTAATGAATTAGTAATATTCTGTTAAGGAAAATATATTAGGATAAATGCAAGAGACAATTCGATTTAAACATATGAAATTTTCAATATTAAATATTGCATTATTATTAGAATATTATAATTAAAACACTAATATATTACCATATAATTTTAGTTAATGTTGATTAATCATTCTTTTCTTTATTTAAATAATATTTTGAAAAATACATATCTTTTTTGAAGGTTCTTTATAAATATCATTTTAGTCCATAAGTATATAATAATATTATATTAAAGTGTTAAAATAATTTCAGAGTTATTTTATATTTTAACAAATCTATAAATAAACCACTAAAAAATCGAAAATTCTTTGAAGAACTATTATTTCAACATCGATTGATATAATATTAGGTAAAACTAATAAGTAACTTAATAATTAACTTAATAAAATTAATATATAGTACATAATTAGTATAATAATTAATAACTAATTATAGTATAGTAATAACCCTTTAAAAAGTAGTATTTTTAAAAGTTTCTTAAAAAATTTATAATTTTAATTATAAATTTTTCAATTACTATTATTTTATTAATATCAAAGTTACTAATTTAATTGTTAATACGCATTGTAAGTTGCTTAAATTTAATATTACTTTAAAAATAGCTTCTTTTTAATTAAATAATATAAATTTAACTTTAAATATAATGGTCAATATTATTTAATGTTTATATAATACTATTTTATTTTTATGAATTGAATTAAAAATTTGATTTAGTATCATTTATAATATAATTTTGTGTGAAATTCGTTAATAAATAATTATATGTAATACAATTATGAACTATAGTTTATTACATTGTCTATTTTGCTATAGTATGTATTAGATTATAGATAAAAATATTAAGAATTTTAAAACATTAAATTATAATATTATGACAGCTAATTACTATATATAAGAATATAAAGCAATATTAAAACTAAACGATTTTTTATCAATAATCACCTACACTTGTTATACTAATATTTATTACTATGATAAATATTTCTATTATTAAACGTAGTAAATATATTTCTTATATAATATTTATTTAAATTAGTGATAAATATATTGAGGTATGTTTTAGGTATAGAAAGCATGTGAAATAAACAATGTAAAATTAAGTTTTATGGAACACATGTAGTATGATCAGATAATAATTTTATAAGGATTTGATAAAATAGTGGTATCATTTAATGTAAATAAATTTCTTAGTTCATTAAATAAAAAAAAATTTGTAAAATAAATTATTTAGAATGTAATATATTAAAATTATCTTTTTAATTGACATGATGTTCACTTAAAAGGGGATCGAGATACCGATAAGACCGATCGTTAATATGATAGATTAAAAGACCTAAAGATTTTTACATTTGTAATACAAGTATAGGGTACAGTTAAGAAAAATGAGCTTCACCCACCCGTCACTTATTGTATACCCGTTTGTCAGCTGTGCGTCAGTTGCCAATGGTTCGGTATACATCTCATTGTATACCGATGCAGTTGGATTTCAACTATATTACTCATTTTTTATAAATTATTTTTCTTAAATATTCAAATTTAAATAATTATTATTTAAATTTAATGATCAATAAAATTATTTTTTTATAATTATATATGAACTATTATAATATGTTTATTTTAAATTAAGCTACTACACTTATATGAATTAGAAGTATTATTGAACAATCAAAATATCGTATGTATTAATCTTTGAGGATATTCCTATTAAGAATAATTAATAATTTTTTTCATTGAGATTAAAGTAATCTAACAAAATTCATAACGATACTTTGTTTAAAATAAAGCTTTACAAGATTTTTACAGAATATCATACATCGAAATTTAAACAAGAGAGTTTACTCTTTTCGTTCTAAAAAGAATATAAAACAGCATAAAAAAGGAATAAAAAATTAAGAAAAAAAAATTAATTTAATATTATATAAAAGCATTTTGTATTGAATAAAAGAGACTGAATTTCAAATTTATAATGTAATTATCACCATAGTTTTATCTTATATTATTCCATTGCTTTATTCTCATCTTATGATTTATTACGATCTATGTTATTGCTATAACTAGGTGAAAACGGGTGGAAGTCGCACGCCTTAAATATCTTTTAAATATCTTATAACGGTTCCTTATGCACTGCACTTGATAACACCGTAGAACCTATTTTAGGTATGAAAAATCAATAGGTGAATTTGGATTGGTAAAAAAAAATTACAAAAGAATAAACAATCTAAACAAATTTACATAAGATAACTAATGATAATAATTTTTTTTTTGTATTCTAGCTTGGCGATACGCCAAATCCTGAGTTAAGAATAATAACCAGTTTATTTAACAGGGTGCAGTTTCGAGGTTAGTATAATCGAAAAATATTAGATGAAGTCGAATTATATAAAATTAAATTTCATTTTTGTAAATTATAATATATTATTCTATAAAATATTACTTGTTTGCTTAACGAAATTTTAATATATATTGAATAGTATTCGTTTGATTTTATTAAACCTGAGTTATTAAAATTATAGCATGTACTTTATAAAATGCATACGTGTAAATGTTTAATTATTTTTTTGTGTTTGTTTTATTTCATAAAACAATTGAAATTATTAAAAGGTCCTTTATTATAGAAACATGATAACATATTCAATAAATATATAAGTAACATGTTGGTAATGTAAATCTATACAAACACACATATATAAATATATGCATACAGATGCATATCTACATACAAATATAAATAAATACAAATAAGATGGACATTTCTTTATGGGATTTACAGGTTAATATTTTATTTTCTAATTTGCATAAAAGAAATGTACGTATTAAATTGTCTTTTTAAAACTTTTTAACCAACAATAATTATTAACTTTTGGAAATTTAGAATATATGACATTTATTAATTTTTATTGAACTTTTAGTTGATAATTCATTAAAAATATAAATCAACTTTACAGATTTTGAATTTTTTTTTATAAATGTTTTAATTTTAATTTTAGATTCTTATATTTTTGAAGTAGTTATTATGAAAATGAAAATAAGTAAACAGATTTATCACTAATATAAAAAATTATGTATAAAAATATTAATTTCTTTTTGTTAATTATCATATACCAAATAGTTCTGTTTAATTTCATCAGTTTTATGGCATCAATCAAAGTAACAGAGCTACAAAAATTATATATTATAAATAGTCAATAATTTGTAAAGATGTAACATTATTATGACAAATTTTTAATCATTTGAATAATCTAACAAAGAATAATGTATTAACATGATATGTTGGAAATTGATTGAACGAAAATATAAGGTTTATTTAAATATTAAATAGATATTCTAAAAGCTTATAAAACTTAAAAAATTTTCAAACAACCAATATTATCCAAGTAATGATAATTTAATTTTTATATTCTACAAATAATATTTAATAAACTGATTTAATAATATTAATTAATAAAAATATTTTATTTAAAAATTATATAACGTAGATTGAATATCTTATTTATTATTAGGCAGTAAAAATGTATATACTTAATATTTAAAAATATTAATTTGTTTTTCTAATGGTTTGTATTTTTTTATATACTATCAACATTGTTATTGGTTTTATTAAATTTTATAATAATAATTTCAGAAACTTAATTATATGATTTTAAAAATGTTATTTTTTTACCTTGTTTTTGTTTTGTTTATTGTATTATAGCTTTACTATGTTGAATATAACGTTATTATCTCAAATGCTTGTGATTTTATTGAATAGTTTTGATTGAATTTTTGTTTGTATTTATATTATGAAATTATCGCTTTTTAATACATTAGTAACTAATACTATTTACTTATAACATTTACTATTGCAAATCTATTATCTTCATGCGCTATCATATTCTTATAAATTATATAATAAATTGAAAAGCAAGTTTTTATAATCATTTTTAATCAAGAATTAAAGATTATTGTAGATTTCTGGTCTTAGTTTTCCAATCGGGGCGCGCCGGTTTTCGACG
>NW_011948460.1:0-18710 GCF_000503995.2 Ceratosolen solmsi marchali
ACTGTGACTTCTTCGTGTTGACTGCGTAATCGTTATTACGCTAGACTGAGACTGCGACTGAGACAAAGACTCGACTGTGACTTCTTCGTGTTGACTGCGTAATCGTTATTACGCTAAGCTAAGGCAAAGACCGACTGGCTCGTGGCAAGCGCAGCCATTAAATATTCTCGTGGTAATTTTTAGGCGCCGGTAGCGATCCGGTGTCTGTTGCTATGCCAGTATTTTCGTGACGTCAATAAGGGATAGTTTTTGTAAGTTTCATTATTATAATTCTTCAAAATTATAGTCGTATGTTCGGGTTTTCGGCGTAGAAACATTATTCGAATTTGTTGGAGAGTGTTGATAAACAACCGTTCGCGCACTCATACCTCTCCCACTTTTGTATTCCGCTTTCAACTGTTTCAATCCGTAACAAGTATTACATATTTATTTTCAAATTATATATTAAAAACTAAAATGAGGGATTACTGAAAAATTGTTTAAATTGAATATGATATATTATAGTTCCCAAAATTTAATTTCAAATAAATTAAAATCATATTCAAAATCAGATGAATAATATTGTTCGAGATTGCGAGAACATTTTCTTGAAACAACTTCCCACGGCTGTTGGATACTCGAGACGGTCAATACATCTGGAAAACACCCGTGAATAGTTAGCTTATTTATTCTTACTTAACTAAAAACGTGCTCATGCTGTTCCGGTGCAGTTAAGCGATCTTATTGTTTACTGCCAAGAAGACGTAGATTCTGAAAGAGTATCAGATATACGTAAAAATATCAAGTACAAAACATTTCCTAAATTTCACTGCAATCCAAAACCTTGCACGTGCAACAACAAGCAATAGGCGTACGTGCGCACTCAACTTCTTAAGACAATGTTTACATCGTTCTTAACTACACCGAATCTTGTCTGTCGCCCTAGCCAACCGACCACGCCCTAGAGGACCCGTAATCTAGCTAAGTCCCAGAGAAGGGTGAGACAACCAATAGTAAAAGCTCCCCCCCTTTCCGACACTTTCCCGATTAGCATATTCAAGAATAAACCCGGAAGGAAGTGGAAATGAAAGCCTGCATGATCCATCATACTGCCCAAAGTCAACTCTGATTGGATACAGGAAAGAAGAAGGGATCCCAAGTGGAAACGGGTCAGTGAACTATTTAAAAAGGACAATGCAATGTACCACCACTTATTCTCTTCACAGATAAGTCATGACTTATTCTCGCGAAAATTCACAATAGCGCGTGGAACTTCACCTTCACGCCCGCGAGAGACAAGAAGGGTGTTTGAGAATAAGAGACTCCGTTTAGTAAGGCAATAAAATATCTGACAAGTAATGTCATGAAAATCGTATTTAAGACTTCAATACTTTCCTGCTCATAATTATTTGTACTAGTGTCATAAAACATCTGGAAAACTCTAGCGGAACGTGCTCATACTCCCAGTGCAGTAGAACCTAATGGGTTTACTGCCGGGAGAACCCCAAAGTAGATTCAGAACGAATATCAGATATGCGTAAGCATTGAGTACAAACATTTACTGCAACCCAAAGCCCGTATGTGCAACAACATGCAATGACCATACGTGCGCACGTCGTGCGTACGTGCGTCGTACGTGCATCGATCGTATAGGAAAATTGACCACGCCCAAGCGGACACTTCTTATAGCCAAGTCCCAGAGAGGGATGAGGCAACCAAAGACAGGTGACCAATGGAAAAGGCTCGCCACCTTCCGACACTTTCCCAATTAGCAAATTCGGAACTGAGCCCGGAAGGAAGTGGAAATGAAGGCGTGCATAATCTATTGTGCGACCCAAGATCAACCACTGATTGGTTAATTAATAAAGGAAGAAGGGATCCCAAGTGGAGCGGGATCAGTGAATCATTTTAAGAAGGGACTACGTAATGTACCCGCACTTACTCTTTCCAAATACTTCTTACACTGAAGGATAAGTCACGACCTACTCTCACGGAGGAGGACCGGAGAGATGAGTCGTTTAGCTAGCTGATTCTCACGGATGAGGACCGGAGAGATAAGTCGTTTAGCTAGCTGAGTTTAATAAGAAGTTCTTTCCACGATTGTGAATTAGTGTACAGTTGAATTGATCTCATCAAGACTGGATTGCATAGAACCTGACCACTTGTAATCTCACTTGGAGACAAGGAAGAACTAAAGAGTTGCAACATTGCAAGGGAACGTCATAACAAGCCACCGAAGAGAGACTGGAAAATCACGATACATTGCAAGTAAGTCCTTACAGCTAGTACTCATTCTTGATTTCTCGGCTTATGTAAAAGACGGACGGATAAAGTCCAACTACGGAAGCTTCCCGGACATACTCTTGAACAAGACCAGCTACAAAAGCCACATTGGCTTCTCAATCCCTCCAACTACAAGTTGTTCCCGCCACAGATGGCACACAGCTTCGCATAATCTCCATTTAGGCTCTCTTACGACCGATATTTAGAGGCAACTACACACGTGTTAAGATAAACACAATAGCATTGCAGTGTTCAATCAGAGCACTACAATCACCATAACCTCTTAGTGATAATATTGAATAGATTATAACCTGCTTCATTCATAGTAAATATATTTCAACACCACAAGATTATCAAGAAATATAAAGTTCGTCTGTAATTCTTCTCTTTGTAAATTAATTCAAATAAATAGAAATAACAAAGACATGTGTTAATTATTAATCAGTGCATTCACCCTTTACTTGCCCAGCAACCCCACACAACATCTAGTAGGTTTTTTGTTCTAAGTTAATTATTGCACGTTTGGCTGACGAGTCAAATTGTGGGATTAGTTTCTGAACAATGGGATAACACTACAGGCTGCAATAAGTCGACATTAGTATTAATTCCTCTCTTCACAAGCCCTTCAGAAAGGGAACCTACAAGCATTTAATGTCCAGAAGTTCTTGCGCATGTTCACTACGTAAGACCAGCAACTCGCGCCAGAAAGTGGTGCAGATTTTCTCTTATTCGCAGATCTCCTTCTTATTCTATAAATTGTAAACTACCTCTTTTTACAGTAAATGATTATCATCACCAATTGAAAATAAATTGAAATTAAATGGAATAAACAGCAGAAAGAATTATATGTGTTAATTATTGAATCAGTGCATTAACTCTTCCACTTGCCCACGCATTCTCCCACACAACATCTAGTGGTTTCTTAGTTAATTCTAGACGTTTAGTTGACGAGCCGGATTAGCGGAATTAATTTTTATACAAATATTAATCGATAATTGAATTAAAAATACTGTTATTAAAGTATTATTTAAAACCATTTTAAAAATAATCTTTTTTGAAAATATTTGAAATTTTTCAAGATAAATTATAGGAACTGAGAAATAATTTCATGAGCAGCATATAGCAGATTTAATATATAACAACAAAACGTATTTTCACTACAGTGTTAGAAGGTAATATTTAAAATATTTTCAATATATATAATTTATGTGTAATTTCACAAAAGATAGTAGAAACATTTTTAATTATTTTGTAATTATTTCAAGAACTGAATAGCTTTTATTAAAATTATTTTTAACTTTAATACAGCTTACAACACTTAAATACAATTTGAATACTGTACGTTAAATTTTTCAGATAGGATAAACAATTTATTAAAATTATATAAATTAGAAATATATTTTGTACATTAAAATGCAACCATCATTTCTAAATGGATTATTGGTTAATTATCAATTACATAGTATTGTTATTTATAATATTGAAATGAAAAATACAACTAACTATTTATTTTTAATCAAAAAAATGCAAATTTCATACTTGGAGATCGGCAGGCAAGGGCAGACATTAAAGAACTTTTTCCAGAACCACTGAAACATAAATAATAATATATTAGAAAAAATTTTATAATAAAAAGAATATATTGAAAAAAATACATATGTAGATAAATATATATCATTAAACATTATTTTTAATACTAAAATTTTTATAGATAGATTTATATTGTACGTTTTCATTTTCGACATTCATTAAATAGATGGTTATCAGTATGATGTACAGACCACCTTAGAGTAAAGTATATATATGATACCTAACAATAAAATATAGAAGATTTTACAAATAGGCGATGTGCTGAATATGCTCATTTTTAAATATTTTATATATACTAAAAACTAAGTATATCCTACTCTATTTACAGGATCAATTACGACAAACAATAATTCGTATGCTTCGCTCTTTATTAGGACAGTTAAAAAGTATATTTAGTACTTATTATCTCAGGTAAGGCTGGATTGAATTCTACTAATGCAATATGAAATATGAAATAATTGATTAGTAAATTGAAATATAAATAATACTCAATTTTCTAGCTAAGTTTAAAATATATAGATATAAATCAAAGATGATATTTTTTAAGTCTTATTTCATTTTTAACGTTCTGAATGTTAAAAATATATTTAAGATTAATAAAAAACGACTCATTACAAATATTGTAGCAGAACTGCAATATGCTGTATTAACTTTTTCATAGCATAAAGAATCAATTTTAAAGCAATTAATTGATTAAAATTCGTAAAGGATAAAAATTAAATTTTACACTATTTATAACATTCTTACTCATTAGTAAATCAACTATAAACATAAAGTAAGAAAGTTCAATTACATGTCAAGCCAATAACCAACAAACTATAAGTAATGGAAGATATCCTTGAAGATTGCTTATAAATATAGAGAACTATCGATATATATTATATACCTATATATATATATATATATATATATATATATATATATATATATATAATATAAGCATGCTCATATTCTTACATACTATAATTACATTTACATATATTGAGCAATCATAGTATACCATATCTTTGTTCAATAACAAATTTACTTTAAATCTAATATATATTATTTTATTAAAACATGTAAGTAAGCCTTATCAAGTAAATATATTAATTAGAAATAAAATTTAAAAGTTTGTGTAAATGGTTATGACTTTGTAATAGCTATTTCAAATAGAATATGCAGTTTTATTATATTAATAAAGATAATAAGTATGAAGTCGTTAAATTCCAAACCGACAACTAAATTATTTATTTATTCACGTTAAAAAATAATATAAACATATAAACACATAAATGAGATGATAATATGATTTGCGTAGCTTTAAATGCAATTGTAATATTTTGTTACAGATTCGAGACACTTGATTATGCAAACAATGATAAATTAATAAGTTTCAGACATAATTTAAAAATATATTATAATAAATTTATTTAAAATAAAAATTCAATATTCTTCGTAATTGAAACATTTTTCAAGACCTTTATGTTTCAATATACGTATATGACATAACCAGCTGTTCAGAGTGACCACGAGTATTTCGAGAAGAACACTTATATCGAAGAATTCGCACAATACTCTGCCACGCGAGATATTATCAAGAACCTTCGCCAATCTTCCAAGATTATGAGAGAAGGTATGCCAACCAAGGTACATCCACATGGAACACGACTTCCAAACATAAATCTTCCCAAGTTTTCTGGAAGGCAAGAAGACTGGTTTCAGTTCTACGACCTTTTCACGGCATTGGTCATGGACAACGATGAAATTAGCGAGGTTAAAAAGTTGTATTATATCCGCGCAGGATTGGAAGGTCCAGCAGCGCATGTAATCTCTGGACTCTCATTAACCAATGAATCACTTGCTCCAGCCTGGGAGCTACTAACTGATCGTTACAATAACAAACGGCTATTAATTCGATCATGTTTCGCTAGCCTCTTCCACCCATCAACTCCAATTAAAGGGGACACAGTTGCGTTAGAGAAACTCGTCAACAAATACGTTAAGGTTAAACAGTTATTAGTATTGGAAATCATAGAAGAGTTGTGGAACTGCATCATGGTACATCAGATCTCTCAACAACTCAACCGTACCACCAGGGAATTATGGGAGTCATCAATTGGCACTTCCACTTTATACCGGTACCTCGATCAACTAAAGGCTTTTCTAACATCTAGGCTGAGACGGTTCCAATCTTCGGCAAGAAAAACATCAAACACTTACCAGGTATCAGTGAAAATGCGCAGTGAGTTGTCACTCAGCAGTAAGAAACGATTCAAATGCGTGCCAGTGCTGCACCAACACTCATTCTATTCTTACATGTCCAAAAATTTGGATTATGGCAGCAGTAGAGAAACTGAATTTGGCAATACACCGGGGACTCTGTCTCAACTCAACTACTCAAGCCAGTAGTTCAAATCCATCATGCAAATTGGATAAAGGTGCAATCGTCGATATACCAAATTATACTACTACGCTATCACTACCCACGGCCATGATAGAAATACGGTCTAAAACTACAACAGTACAAGCTCACCTTCTCATTGACACAGGCTCAGAGCTCACATTCTTCAACGAAAAACTCATTAGACAACTCAATATTCCTCGAAGACATTCCATCATTTACATTTGTGGAATTGGGGGATCTCAATTAACTAAGACACAAGGTATTGTGTCACTTACACTCAATCCATTCGAACTCTATTATCACCATACAGGCTCACATTCTTAAGACATTAACCACAGCAATGCCTTCCTGCTAACCAACTCCACACGATTGGCCACACTTGAAGAACTTAACATTGGCCGATCCGCAGTATTTTATACTTCGTTCAGTAGACATAATTCTTGGAGCAGACATGTCTAGTCAGATCAATAAGCCTCGGGTCATCAGTCGTTCTCCATCTATGCTAATGGCGCAGTTATCCATTTTTGGATGGCTCGTGTTGGGACCTGTAAACTCCATAAGATCTCCGAGTCCACAGTATGACGAAGGTACATTACAAAAACTACTGACGAAGTTTTAGGTGCAGGAAAAAATACAATCAAGCAGCGCTCATAAGTCTAGACCTAAAGAATAGCAGTACGAAAAAATCTTCAACAGTACTCACTCATATGATTCAACCGAGTGGTACATCATTCGGATTTCTCTGAACACGTCTGACAACTGTCTCGGCAATACTCTCAACGCTGCTCGTCGCTGCTTACAGAACATACTAAGAAAATGTTTAAGAGATAAGGAATATCAACGAAAATATCAGCACTTCATGACAGTATATGAGGATCTGAATCACATGACGAAGGTTTCTTCAGCGTCCAATCGTCAAATTCAATACTATATTCCACATCACAGTATACTCAAACCTGAAAGCACATTAACATCAGGTCTTTCAATCAACGCATCATGCATGCTGGACCCAATTTGAATCTAGAAATATCAGACGTCTTGATCTGGAAAAGAAGACAACGATGTTTGTTTTCCACCGTTATCACAAAAATGTACAGGGGATTAACATTCACAAAGCTGAATGAGACCTTCGGAGAATCCTGTGGATAAACGAACAACAGGGAGAAGTACGTTATCACTTAAAAACTAATCAAGGTCCCACTTCAATTACAAGACCTCTGCATAGCGGGCTGTTTTCCATCGGAAAAAGAGTATGCAACTCATCAAGATGTTATTACCGCAATCAACGCAGATCATTATCGGACCACTTCAATTACGTTCGATGATTGCTCTACCAAAATTCTTGGATTACGGGGATATCTGCATCAAGACATTTTTAATTTCACAACAGGAACATGTCGGTGTAAGATAAAACTGTTCAGGATTGGAGCACTTTCTAAGAATTTTAATTTTCGGAAAATTATAATTATGCTAGCTCACAAAATCATACACATTAATTCAAAAATTTCTTGATTATTCTAAAGCCTTTGCGTTCGAATGTCCTATATCCAACCATCTAAAGATTGCTTTCCTAGAATCCTCAAAACTTCTAATATCAACATCTGTCCATTGTTGCAAGCTAAATAACCTGTCGCACGGATATAAAGCAAGCTCGCGAGAAGTCATGGCTTTCTCTTTTAGTAAAGATGCCATGGCACGAAACACGGTCTGTCTTAGCAAGATCACCAGGGATCAGTTGCTCTTTATCAGCAGAGCCTGCACGGAGTGCACACGCCTTCCGCTTCGTAAGCATATTCAAGGGGCTACTATTATATGAATCGCCAAAGAGGGAACATGCTGTACTACAAGGCCTCACTACATTATTACTACATTCTAGATCAAGACGCCACAAATTCTGTTCTACATCTGCATCAAGATACCACCACTTCTATACTACATCTTCATTAAGACGTCACTACTTTTATTACTACATTCTGGATAAAAACGCAACAACTTATATATTCCTTCTGCATCAAGACGTCACTACATTCTATGCTACATCTGAATTAAAATACCAACATGTAGCACTATGCAAGGAGTCTCCCGAGATTTACGACTTCTCACTTGTCCATGTAGTAACCCTCCGCCAAGCACACTACACCAAGAGGACCCGGAGATTTACAACCTTCATATTGCATGCTACCTCCACGTATAAAATCACTGAGGAGCGGAAAATCTCAATGATTCTCATCATTAAGTAGTATCATATTTGTGTATTTAAATTGTGTAATTAAAACTCAATAAGTAGCACGAAAAGCAAATGCGTTAATTACTGAATTGAAGCATTAACCTCTCCACTTATTCACACTTTTCCACCAGTAAATACTGGATATGGTCTACTCCAACCAGCTTGATCCTTCGACTACCGGGTGACTGGAATTCCAAACAATAACCTTACGAAACGCCTCATTTTATCTGAAAGTAGCTCAGATATTTTGATCCATTAGGATTGTTTTACCTGTCATGATCAAGGCAAAAATATTCAATCGCGAGCTATGGTTGCACTAGCTCAAATGGGAACGCTATCCTCCCAATTGTCGTCACAATGACTGATCATTAGAAGAGATCTCGCTAACTTGACCAAAATTACAATACCACGTTGCCTGAATATAAGAGCTATCTGACACCTACAGCTACATGGGATTTTTCATGGATCCCAATTAGCAATCTCAGCAGTCATATACATAGCCGTGCACGATTCAAATAGCATTATGACTGCATTAGTGTGTTTCAAGACTAAAGTTGCAGCCTTCAAGTTGACCACAATATTCCCATCGAATATAACACAGTACGTCCTAGCTATGCTGAAGACAGACGTTAAAGCAACCCATCTTTGGACAGACCCCCGGGCAACTGTCACATGAATACAGTCCCATACATCAAGATGGAAAAAATATGTAAGAAACAAGGTTTCTATCATACAGGATCTTACCCTAATGCTCACTGAAGATAATTTCCTGCAAAATCGAATCCAGAAGATTGCGCCTCACGAAGCATCATTGCATTACAACTTCAAGAATATCCATTGTGATGAATCGGACCACCATTAATGAGCAGCCAACGTTGACAATATCAATATCAGCAAGTAGCGCGACCCGGCACATCATTATTAGCCACAGCACCAAAAAACACAATATCAGTGGGATATCATACACGGATATTCATCACTCAATAAATTGCTGAGAATGATTGGCCTGTTTCATATTCATCACACGTCTAAGAAGAAATCATGGGATATCGCCTACTCTCTAGATAACCAAGGGAGCCTTAGAAAAGGCAAGGATCTTCTGGATAAAGGCAATTCAAACGGCATACTTTTTTTTACGAATTAAAAGTCTTTAACTCCAAAACGCACTATCGGAGAGATCTTGCTCACCCTTGAAGAGCTCACCACATTGTTTGCTGAAATCGAGGTAATTCTCAACTCCAGACCGTTAGAGCCAATTAGTGACGATCCCGATGATATTTCGGCACTCGCTCCAGAACATTTTCTTATAAGGAGCTTGCTCATAACTATTCCAGAAGCGTCTATCAAGGAACTGCCAATTTCAGGATTGTCTCTGTTCGAGATTGTGAGAAAAGTTTCTTGCCCCGACTTCTCACGGTCGCTGGACACTCGAAACGGTCAATACATCTGGAAAACTCCAGTGAATAGTTAGCTTATTTATTCTTTCTTATCTAAAAACGTGCTCATGCTTTTCCGGTGCAGTTAAACTTGTTGTTGTTTACTGCCAAGAAGACGTAAATTCGGAAAGAGTATCAGATATACCTAAAATATCGAGTACAAACATTTCCTAATTTTCGCTGCAACCCGAAACCCCGTACGTGCGACAACAAGCACGTTTAAGACAACGCTCGCATTGTTCTTAACTACGCCGCATCTAGTCGATCGCATTGGAAGATCGACCATGCCCAAGAGGATCCTTCATCTAGCCAAGTCCCAGAGAAGGGAGAGGCGACCAAGGAGAGGTGACCAATAGTAAAGGTTCCCCACTTCCGACACTTTCCCGATTAGCATATTCGAGACTGAGCCCGGAAGGAAGTGGAAACGAAGGCGTGCATAATCCATTATGCTGCCCAAGGTCAAACTCTGATTGGATAATTGAAAGAAGAAGGGGTCCCAAGTGGAACTGAGTTAGTGAACTATTTAAGAAGGGCAATGTACCACAGCTTACTCCTATTCCTATTCTTCTCATGATGGAAAGGATAAGTCACGGCTTATTCCTATTCCGATTCTTCTCATGACTGAAAGGATAAGTCACGACTTACTCTCACGGTCGAATACCAAAGACAAAATCGTTCAGCTGAGTCTAGTAAAAGTTCTTTCTACGACTATGAATCAATATACAGTTAAAATTGATCTCATCAAGCTTAGATTGCATAGGTTCTGACACCGCTTGTAATCTCCGTTGGAGACAAGGAAGAAACTTAAGAGCTATAATTATTGGAAGGGAACTTCACATCAAGCCAACGAAGAGGGACTGGAAAATTGACGCTACACTGCGAGTAAGTCCTTGCCACTAGTACTATGGAAGAATCACGCTACACTGCAAGTAAATCCTTACCGCTAGTACTGATTCTTCATCTCTCGGCTTTACTCTGAAAACGGACGGCAGAAAGTCCGACTACTGAAGCTTCCCATGCATGCTCTAAAAGCAAGACCAGCGGTTGACGCCACACAGTGGCTATTTCATTTCCTTCAACGATGAGCTATTCGCGCCACACTAGTAGAGCACATTTCAGCAACGATCAGTTGTTGACGCAACAGATGGCGTACAGCTCCGCATAACCTCTATTTTAGTCTCTTACACGGCCCATTATTCAGAGGCAACTGCAACACGTGTTGAGTTGAGACACGACAAGATTATAGTGTTCGATCAGAGCACTACAACGATCATAACCTCCAAACTGATAATATTCAATAGATTATAACCTTTTTCTTTTCACAGTAGATCATAATCTCACCAGTTGCATGCAGAGAATAAGGAATTAATCATCCTCTAGTTCTCCAATGAAGGTATATCTTAACATCACACGATTATTAAGAAATATAAAGGTCATTGTAATCTCATCATGATTAATCATCCCAACTTGGAAATAAATTGAAATAAATGGAATAAACAGCAGTAAAAATTCTATGTGTTACTTATTGAATCAATGCATTAACCCTTCAATTGCCCACGCATTCTCCGATACAACATCTAGTGGTTTTTTCTAAGTTAATTCTACACGTTTGGCTGACGAATCTAATTAGTCGAATTAATTTTTTGAACAAACACGTATACCTTATTGGTTTATTTTTTGAACAGTCTCGCTGGTAATTCATACAACAACATGCACAACAACTCTGGTCACAATAGTCAGCTCACTATTTACAGCGGCAACAATTAATTTTCAAATGGGCAGTCAATGGTGCTGACTGCATTACAAGAATGAATTCTGACAGTCAAGGGTACTGACTGCATTACAAGAAAGGATTCAGACAGTCAAGGGTGCTGACTGCATTACAATAAAATACTCGAGAACAAGAAGCATAGTATCGAAGTACTCTTTATCACGAAGGTACATGTCAGTAGTCTCTATCTCAAGTAATTATTCATCACAGGATCAGGTAAAGGCAACTGTATCAATGTGAGTAAGAATAGGATTTCATTTGCCATACGTCCTTTCAAAGAGTGTGCACAATTCTTTACTAAGCTTTGCAACATTAGCAAAGTCTAGCACTGTTAATAGCATTTCACTCACCACACTTACTTTCAAACAGTGTGCACAATTCATTGCTGATCCTTACAACATCAGCAATAACATAGTCACTATGACCAAGAAGAAACTGCATCATTGCGAAGGAACAGATTTCACACTCTCCTATGAGAAGTGAATTCAGCTTATCCATATTGTAAATGTTAATAAACCATATGTTACGAAGTCTACAAACACTATATATATATCTACAGTCCTTCCACTTAACTTCTTCCCAAACATCCGCTAGGGCGGGCGGCAAATTATTATAAAATTATCGAAACATTGACAGTTGCAGCCAGGAAATCAAACAGTTTCTAACACCTTGATATAAATAAATATATAGTTGATACATCATTATATTTCATAATATATACAAATACTGTACTAATTCATTTTTATTTTTATCTATCAAATTTGAAGGTTACATTAAAAACTAAATTTCCTATATAAAATTAGACAGAATAATAAGAAACAAAAATAAGAAAGAAATAAGGGAAGATATTTATATTGAGATAAATTTTAATTATATTTGAGATACAAAGTTTCATACTAAAAATTTGTCAATATTTCAAATGATGAAACTGTATGTTACATATATAAAATATAAATGATAAATATACATGAGAATCAATCTACTGTCTAGAACATATGTGCATTAAAATAAAAAAGGAAAATAACATACCTTCCGCCTAAGATTCCTGTTAATTCTCCTGATTTTAACATTCCTTTGACTGAAAATAGATAAAAATGTATTTGATAAATAATGAATGAAATTTTATTAAATTTGACTTTTATAAACAAGTTATTAAATTTATTTCAATTCACTGGAATATTAGGAAAATTTAATATAAGACTTGATATAAAAATATAGTATTTATTTTGAATATATTATGCTCATTTTATAATTACTAATTTTTTTATAAAAATCTGATTTTTATATTATTTAGATGAATTTTGATCGTAATAAATATTAGATTAAAATATTAATTATTTATAACATATTAAAAAATTAATTACTTATATTAATTATTTTATATAATTTATATACTTTTATATAATTTTTCTAAATAAATAAATAATTTAATTAATATATATTTACATAAATACAATAAGCGTATATTAAACATTATAAATTTAAATATTTTGTAATAAATAAATATATTTTACTATCTAAAAATTATTAATACTTCAAGCAAATTGAACTATTGGTAAATTAGAATAAAAAACTTGTAATGTGAAGCAAAGTCAATTAAATGCCATTGTTCGAGAATGCGAGAACATTTTTCCTTTTTTTGTCAGTGCAATAAAACATCTGGCAAGTACCATCGTAAAATTTGTATTTGTATTTCAAAACTTGTAACTGTAGCTCAAAATTCTCACGCATTAGTGTCATAAAACATCTGGAAAAACAATACCATAAACACGGGAAAACCTATAGTTTTGACATCTGCATTTTCGTTCCGCTCGGCAACTACATCAAGCATTACTGCAAGCGGACCTTCCTTCCCCTTCCCGCTGTCTACAAGTTGCAATGCTGTCACCAGATGTGTCAGCGATGCCCCCCCCCTTTCTGCTGCCTACATGCTGTCGCATGCAGCAGCAGAAACTAGAGATCTGCTCATCATGAAGACCGAGAAGCGACTAGGCCCTTAATTAACTCCGAAGCCAAAAGAGGCGCTGTCCTCGCACTATAAGGGAGGAGTCTCTGATTGTTAAGTATAATAACAGAATAAAAAGCATATACTTCAGCCATATCTTTATTGTATTATTATAATATCCCTTCCACTTGTGACCTGTCATCGCTATCACACCCGTGGTCTCTGAGTTGTCAACGGCATCAAATTGTATCCGTTGAACCGGCCTTGATCAAACAAGTCGGAACGACGAGTTGCATTTTGAACAGCCGTGATAATTAACAATAACTGCAATATGGATCATTGTTACGGATTGAAGCAGTTGAAAGCGAAATACAAAAATGGGAGAGGTATGAGCTCCCGGACAGTTTGTTTATAAACACAAGCCAGCGAATTCAAGAAATTTTTCTACGCTAAAAACTCGAATATACGGTTACAATTCCGAAAAGTAATGCCGATGAACCTTCCAAGGCTATGCCCTATTGACGTCACGACAAATATCGCCATAGCAACAGACAACGGATCGCTACCGGCGCCTAAAACTACCACGAGAATATTTAAGGGATGCGCTTCACGCGCAGCGCTCAGTCTTTGTCTCAATTTAGTCTAGTAACAATTACGCAGTCATCATAACGGGCGCACTATTCAGTCTTCAAGCTTCTCTCTACAACCATTACTCACTGTAGCGGTACACCTACGTAATACTCAACTGGTAAGCAATCTATCAAAACAATAGTGACGCCACATTATCAGAATCCGTTGACTAAACTTAAAAGTAATAATGCACTAGTGCTAACATAAATCAAGATTGAAAATATTGAAATCATACTACATATATTAACGGATCACACCGACGACTAAGGCAGCAGAAAACTGGTACCCCTTAGACGACTTCGGTACGACAGCGGCCGCGCTCACGCATACTACGACTGCATCGACTCCTCACACCACGGAGAGAATACTGTCCTCAGCACGTAACACAATTGAAGAAACTTCCCCTATTTATTCACTCACACCTTCATTCATATACTTCATGATCATTAACTATTTATTATATTATTATATTTAATAAAAGAAAAAACAAGAAACACTACAAGTAGTATTGATAATTGCGTTGCCCCTTCCACTTGCCAGCAATACCTCCACCCACCATCAAAGGGAGGTTTTCTGTCTGATCCCAGAGAATCATGTATATTTAAAATAAATATGACACAGAACTTGGCGTACATAAACATATAATTTCTATAAAAGTTTTTTTTTTAATTTTTAATGTCACATAAGATTTAATTTTTGATATTTTCAATTTCAAATTTTAATTTTATATTTAAGAATTTTCAATTTTCATGCAGCTAATAAGCCGTGCTATTATTAATGTATCAAATAAAATTTTAATTATAATTTAATAATAATGTAGTAACGTATGAACACTTCAGTATGAACGATACAAGTTGAAACTACTTTTAAAATATTAATTCCAAATAAATGTTTAGTCAATTTTTATTGAAAATTGAATTAATAATTTTACTATATAATCATATTATTGTTGGGAGGAACATTCACAATGTGATATTTCTGAAAATTTATAGCAATTACATAATCATTTCAAACTGAAAAAAATATTTTCTGCATTTTACATATTGCTATATTTTAACAATCATGGTACAATTAAAAAATAATTAGTATTATAATTTCGATTGAATAAACAATATTTCACTAATTGTATAATATGTTATGCATACAAAATTTCAAATACGCTATACAAAATACAATAAAAGCAAAATATTATTTTGTCCAATATATTTGTTTGCAATAAAGTATTGTTTAAATGGCCTTAGTTTGTGTTATTGATAAAATACTTACTACAAAAAAATATATATCAGTTTTAAAAAACTGTTAAATCTTTTATTCATATATCTTACATTACATATTTCCTATTACATACGATATCACATATTTTTGAAATTTATTGAATTTTAATATTTACTTTAAATTAATTTAATTGAAGTTCAGTATTATACCTCATATTAAATGCAACATAAACTTTCAATGCGTATTTATTTTGTGTACAATAATATAGAAAAAATAATATAGAAAGTATAAATTATATATCATTAGACATTTTTAAAAACTAATAGTAAGTAATTATTATCATTAGCAATTGTATTGGTAGTAATATGAATAGTATAAAGCTTACCTTCAGCTATACTGATAATTGCATAACTTCAATATTTAAACAAAATTATCTTAGTTATTTAATTATATAAATGAATTTTAAAACTATCAAAAATAACAAATTCTATATAATTTTTTAAATGATATTGTAAACTATTTAAACATACCATTATGAATGACTTGCTTATGAACTTGTCGATCATAATTAATTGTATAAGCTGAAAGATTTCTCCAAGTTATTATAGTACTATTGTTATATGTAATTTCAGATTTATTTTTGGGAACAAATTTCATTATTTTTAGATATATAATTGGGTATGGTATGCACTTAATAATAACTGTATTAAAGCTATATTTATTACAATATTGATTATTACTTGGTAATAAATACTTTCGCATTAATAGAAGTACAAGATAAAACAGAACTGTATAAATCCCAACATTCACTTCCAAACATTCAACTCTAAATAAGGATAGATATATGTAAAATAATACGTAATATTGAATACAACTATACAAAAAAAGCATTTCATAATGAATTATTTTTAATTTAATATAAATGAAATATGGAATAAGTTATTAAATGAAAAATTATTTTTATATTTTTTAAAACATGTTCAATGCAATAATCATATACTTTTAAATTCAAGTATGTAACTAAAATTTATACACAAATATAAATAAATTGAAAACAAGCAATAATATTTATACGTTTATATAATCGTATTATACTTTATATTTAATTTACATTAACAGACTTGAAATTAATAGAAATTTTTTAATGAAAATAAGTTTAAGCTTAACAAATTTTTATTAAAAAAATATACCCAAATTTTATACAAAATAAAATAATACCACTTTTAGCAATTTACAAACTTCAATGAAAATTCGAAAATTCTTATTAAAGTTGTTATAAAATAAAAATGAAAATGATTCAAGGATTAATTTAGTAATAACTTTTAGAATGTTAATTATTTTTATCTTCTTGTCAAATACTAAAATATGAATTGCAAACTATTTAATGATACTTTACATCAATGTATCAAAATTATAGATTCAATTTCATACTATTATATTGTTTATACTAAAAAATTAGAGTTTCTTATTAATTGAATTTATAATCATTGTTCTAATACATCTATAACCAAGAAGCAGCACTTTTAATTTTGTAAATTATACTGTACAAAATTATGTTATTAATTGTATCCTTTTGAATATTAAATATATATATAATTTTAACTATATTCAATCCTCTTTACATAATTAATTTACAAAGTTAATTTATAATATATATTATTCTTCATAATATATGTATAATATATATTATAATTTCTAATAAATTTTCGTTTTGCAGTTCCACGATATTTTCTGCATCTTAAATTACAACTATTATATATTATTTATCAGTATTGATTACTTTCAC
This sequence comes from Ceratosolen solmsi marchali, assembly GCF_000503995.2. Classification (NCBI taxonomy): domain Eukaryota; kingdom Metazoa; phylum Arthropoda; class Insecta; order Hymenoptera; family Agaonidae; genus Ceratosolen; species Ceratosolen solmsi. The sequence continues at coordinate 17,249 of NW_011948460.1, forward strand.
AGTTTATTTTCATTAAGGTTGAGCTAGGATGTTTATATGCATAATGAGAGGGAGCGGAAAATTTCTTTAAAAAAAATCATCGAAAATTTTTATATAAAATTAATGTTAAAAATTGATTGGACTTCGTCTACTTATAAACAATTATCATTATTATTACTGTTATTATTGAAAGTCAGTTACATTTGTTAAACACATTTACAGATACTTAGTATAGTACGAAGATATATAAATATATATTATAGCCATTAACATTCTTGAGCGAGATATGGTGTCCACATTTACTAGTAAATTTCAAATGGTTCAATAACCGAATTTCATCATTAAATGTCTACAAACTGTTAACATATATTTAATCAATATTCTTGTAATCATAACACAATATAATATTATGTATAAATTGAATGTAAAGTATTATTAGTATAATGTGTTACTATTTATTAAGTTCATAAAATGTATAAAAGTCAAATTGTCATAATATAATATGTGTCGTACGTGCATCTCATGATTAACAGTTGTTTTTTTATTATGATTTTTGTTAATTCGTAAAGTATTTTGTACAAACCTTCTTTTATAATAAGAAATTGTTAATATCTTCGAATGCTTTAATACATTAATTTTTATTATTTTGTTTTCTTTAAAATTCGTTATTTCTTTTATTTGAATTACAATATTTTTGTTTACACACTCTTACTATTATTTATATTTAATTTTTCATATAAATTAAATAATATTTAGAAACTTATTTATAGCATAACAGAAGTCATTCACCGATAGTAATACAATTTGATTTTATGAAGTCTTAATGTAATAATACAAATAAAAAGTTAGCCAATGTTTCGATAGCTTTAATTTACCGCGCGCCCTACCTGCTTGGGAAGCAGGTAAGTGGAAGGGCTGTAGAAATACTATTGTTTGATTGGATTTATATGTTATGGAAAGGTATACACTATGCTCAGTCACGTCGTTGCAGTTGCTTTGAACTGATATTGTGTTGAATAAGTTGTCTACTCGAGATGTTCTTTAATGATTATGATGTTGTTGATATTGTAAGGATCAGCAACTGATTATGGACTCCTTATTAGTGAGTGTGATTTGTGCTATGAATACTAGTGTTTGAGAATGAGAGACTCCGTTTAGTAAGGCAATAAAACATCTGGCAAGTAATATCATGAAAATTGTATTTAAGACTTCAAAACTTTCCTGCTCATAATTATTTTGCACTAGTGTCATAAAACATCTGGAAAACTCTAGCAAAACGTGCTCATACTCCCAGTTCAGTAGAACTTAATGGGTCTACTGCCGCGAGAACCCCAAAGTAGATTCAGAACGAATATCAGATATGCGTAAAGCATTGAGTACAAAACATTTACTGCAACCCAAAACCCGTACTTGCAACAACATGCAATGACCATACGTGCGCACTCGGCCTTTAAGACAATGCTTGCATTGTTCTTGGCTATGC
>NW_011948460.1:19241-144236 GCF_000503995.2 Ceratosolen solmsi marchali
TGACCACTTGTAATCTCACTTGGAGATAAGGAAGAACTAAAGAGTAGCAACATTGCAAGGGAACGTCATAACAAGCCACCGAAGAGAGACTGGAAAATCACGATACACTGCAAGTAAGTCCTTACAGCTAGTACTCATTCTTGATTTCTCGGCTTATGTAGAAGACGGACGGATTAAAGTCCAACTACGGAAACTTCCCGGACATACTCTAGAACAAGACCAGCTACAAAAGCCACATTGGCTTCTCAATCTCTCCAACTACAAGTTGTTCCCGCCACAGATGGCACACAGCTTCGCATAATCTCCATTTAGGCTCTCTTACGACCGATATTTAGAGGCAACTACACACGTGTTAAGATAAACACAATAGCATCGCAGTGTTCAATCAGAGCACTACAATCACCATAACCTCTTAGTGATAATATTCAATAGATTATAACCTACTTCTTGTTACAGTAAATCATAATCTCACCAGTGACATGCAGAGAATAAGAAATTTATTATCCTCTAATTATCCAATGAATAGATATATCAACACCACAAGATTATTAAGAAATATAAAGATCATTTGTAAGTTAACCAAGGTTAATAATTCCCATTGGAAATAAAGTAAAATAAATGAATCAAACAGCAATAATAAAGATATGTGTTAATTATTGAATCGATGCATTAACCCTTTACTTGCCCGGCAACCCCACACAACATCTAGTGGGTTTTTTGTTCTAAGTTGATTTTTGCACGTTTGGCTGACGAGTCAGATTGTGGAATTATTTTCCGAACAACTAGCGTCCTGGTAATCTTGTAAGGACTGGCAATAATTGAGTATACTCATAATAGTATGGATTTGCTATATTTATAATAGTGTCATTCTAGTCTTGAAGGACTGGAAATAATTAATAGCTTGCTAATTTTGTAAAGATTAGCAACTTACTTTGCAGAGACTTTATTTACTCACAGTGATGCAATAGCCTTTATTTGATCCTGAGATGAGTAGTTCACCATCCGGAATGCTCCTTGTTGATGACGATGATTTATTCTTGCTGATTTTTCATGGATCAGTAATGTTTAAGCACACTGCTTACTAGGGAATGTGTCTTATATAGTCTGGCATCTTCTTGATGTAAAGGAGATAGTGCCAATCATTCTGCAGAATTGACGTGTCTTCCTTCCATCGAAGCCATACTTACAGTTTGATCATTATAGTATCAAGAGTAGGGGCCTTCCTCCTTCATCCTTTGCTTCTCCACTTACAGAACGCTTGTATCTATGTCATCCCCACTTATAAGGCCTCTGACCAAAACGTCTCCACTTAGGAAACGCCTTTGTCTTAGGTTTCTCCAATCAGAGAGAGAGAAGTTTTCTCGTGGCTTTCCCGCCAACCGGAGCACTTAACTGAAGCGTCTTCGCTTGACTTTTCCAAACGGCAGCAAAGTTAGGCTTGATAACAGTGGATGCGTTGTGTACCGTTAGATCGGAAATGTTTAACTACAACGGTTTTTCGCACATGTTTAACGACTTGAGTCTTTCCAGATATCTGACACTCGCGAAAGGTTCTCGCAAGGTCGAACAATAATTTATAATAAAATTTCAACCAAGGTCGTTTAACATAATGGAATCACTAAAAATAAATACTATAATGAAAAGTAAAAAATAAAATAAATATTAATTAAAATATTCCAATCCTTTCTTTTATTTCATGAATAATTTATGATATAATAAAAATTAATTTCAATATTGGTTTAGTTTTTATTTTAATATATATGATAGCAAAAACTACCACTTTTATTATTTATTCTTTGTCACTGGTAATATACAATCTGGAGTACTCATGAAAGAGTTAACAGAAATGTATCGTATTAAATTATTAAGCTGTTGACTTTATATGACATAGGAAATGATTGATATAACATTAGACAATTCTAGAGTTTATAAAACTAGAAATTTTTAACACATTTTTAAGAACATTATTAAAGTAGAGGATATAATATTACTTATAATTTTAAATAATTATATTAATAACATTTTTTAACTGTACGTGACAAATTCAATTTTTTTATTAAAATATTATCATTTACAAATATATAAAGCATAAAATAATATTTGGCATAGCAACAGATACCAGATCGCTACCGCTAAAACATAATCTGAATAACTAATATAATTTTATTTTTCCTTTTTCCGTAATAAGTGATTTTACAGTAGTGGACAGTGATTATTCATTATTTGTTCTCACATTGACATCTTACTACAAAATTTACTATGAATATATAGATGGGATGAGTGCACAATATTGATATTTATAGAATGTTCAGGATTGGAGCACTTTCCAAGAAAATTAATTCTCCGAAATTTATAATCGTTCTAGCACAAAATCGTAAACATTGATTTCGAAATTTCTCGATCATTTTAAAGCCTTTACTTGCGGATGTCCTGTAATGTTTATCAAGTCCCCGCGTAGGAACGACGGTTAGAATCCTCCAACTGTTTAAAGTTTACTTTTCTAGAAATCTCCAAAATTCTAAAGGTTTAGTCTCGAAGCCTGTACAATTCTCCGCATAGCAACAGCTGCCCAATGTTGCCAGATAACCAAACTCGTTCGAATATTTAAAGCAAACACGCGTCAAAGCACATGCACTTGCTTCAGTCATCTAAGAGGAGACACGCTGTTCTGCAAGACGCCATTACATTTATTACTGCATCCAGAACTGCATTTTGAATTATGGCGCCGCATCTTCTGTATTAAGACGTCACTATATTCTGTGCTACATCGGTACCAAGACGTCACTGCTTCCGGAACTGTGTTCTGGATTAAGGCGACAATGCTCGCTCAATCTTGATAAGTGCCACAGCGCGCACTACCAAGATCCACCGAGGTATTGAATAATTTATATTTATTAATTAAGAGGAGACTCTCACTTAAAACACCACATATGGCTCTATACAAGGAATGAAGGATTTAAGACCTTTCACTTCTCAGTGTAGTAATTTCTACCAAGCGCACTATACCCGGAGATTTACCACCTCTAACCCCGACATGCAGTGCATGCTACCTCCACGTGAAAAAACCATTAAGAAACGGTAAAATCTCAACGATTGTCACCACCAACGTAGAATCATAATTGAGTATTTGTAAAATAATACTGAATAAATAGCACGTAAATCAAATGTGTTAATTATTGAATTGAAGCATTAACCTCTCACTTATTCACACTGTTCCATTAGTAAAATGATAGATGTGGTCTAATCCAACCATCTTGGTCCTTCGACCACCGAGTGGCTGGAATTCCAAACATATAATATATCTAAATAATTGTTAAATCTTGTTTATAATATTTATATATTGTAAAAATTTATATAATCTATTTTGTTTTAAATAAAATAATTTTATTTATCATATATAATTTCCATTTATAATTTCGAATGATCAATAATATTACTTTTGATAACAGCGTGTCTAACATTTTTAAACTGTTATTATTTTGTAATAAAAAGATTTATTGTTATAAACATTCTACAGCCGTAATGGTTTTGTCATAAAATTATTAATATTTTTAAATTATCATAAAGGACTCTACATTATTGTACAATTGGATATATGTACAAATTTACTACAATTTAATATAATTTTTAATACGATTAAATTGTATAGTTTCATAGTTGATTTATATGGTTTTATACAGTTATATATTACAAAGATACATTGTTATCTATTTAAATAAACAAATTTATCTAAGTTCTATTATTATTGCATATATCATTTTTAAATACATATAATCACTATTTTTTATCAAAAAACCAAATAATTATATTATATGTAATATTAAAATATCAAGAATAAACATGATATTTGTATTAACAATATTTTGATACATATCATTACTATCTGTTTGAGATTGTACGAATGGTCCTTGCCAATAAAACATCTGGCAAAACAAGATGATGAACTCGGGAAAACCCAACTCATTAGGCATCTGGACGGATTCGTTCCGCTCAGTAACTACTTCAAGCAGTATGTACTAGCGACCCCCCCTCCCACTGTCGACAAGTTGTCATGCGGTCGCCAGATGCGTCAGAGCAACGAGAGCTCTTTTTGTCGTGAAGACCAAGAGACGACTACGTCCTTAATTAATTATGAAGCCACAAGAGGCGCTGCCCACGTTCTGTAAGGGAGGAGTCTCTCATTGGACGAAAAATAAGGGAAGGGGTTCAAGTGAAGTTCATGACCAGCTAATATATTTAAGAGGCGCATTTTTCAATATTCAAATACTCTCAATAAAGTCTTTATTAAAATAAGAAGTGGAAGTCCATTAACGTAGTTCAAGAAAACGGTCGTTCCAGTCCTAAGGAACAGAAGACATATCCGCTTATCGGAGTCCGAAAACTAGTGTCCAGAGGCAATCCTCGTCAAGAAGGTCACGGAACAATCTCCCTACAGAAATTTACTATTCGTCTTCTTAAGTAATATCACTATTAGCATAATCAATTAACATTTACAATTCAGAAAATAGATCATTGACAAGCAACCAAAGAAGAAGAGGCTCTCACCAGAGAGACAGTGCGGAATAATTCCAACCTCGCCGTCAAGCTCGCGTCAGCTTATGCGAGTCTTGCCGGCCTTGCCCTTACCTTAGTTCAAAGTCTGACGCTTATGAATCTACAGCGTGCCATTCAACGCTCATAGCAAACGCAACACGTAGCAGTATCCTTCACGAGGTAAAAGCCCTTCAAACTCTCACTTCCATCTGAATCTATTGCAGTACGCCAATATCAGAACAAGGTGCGCTTGCTACGATACGAGTATATTCTCAAGTAACAACAATTACATGCGTCGCGCTCCATTACAACCATAACCTCAACTACGCACGTGTTCACACAAACAGCGCGAGTGTCGACGAATCAAACTTCGCGCCATTTTGCGCTCATATTCAAACCATCACGCTGCATTAGATGAGTGTACGTTTGCCACCGCAAATGCATCACTCCACCACAAGAGTCATTTCAATAATTAATAATAGTAATAGTAGTCAAGCGCTGTAATTGGATAAATAACAGAATAAACAGCATATACACCAGCCATATTTGTATTTATATTATAAATCCCTTCCACTTGTGACCTTTCATCGCTATCATACAACATCCGTGGTTTCTGAGTTGTCCACGACATCAATTTGTATCCTCAGAACTGGTCTTGGTAAAACAAGCCGGAACCGCGAATACATTTTGTACACTATCATATATATGAATTTGAATTTTTTAAAGCATTTTTTCAATTTTAATATTTATTTATATTAAATATGATAATATAGATAATTAAACTATAATTTATTTAAAAAAACTGATATGGAAAATAATTTGTGCTTCAATAATATTTTTCAAAACGCATTCAAATTCCCAATTACATTTTTTAAGTATATAACTATATTTTATAATTAATATTTTAATTAATTATAATTAAAAAGATTTATTTGGAATATTTTATGTTTTTAAAGTAAATTTTCTTAAATATAGTAATAACCGATTTATTTAGAATAGGATTTACAATTTACAATCTCAACTATTTACGATTAACATTAATATTCCTTTTAAATAAAAATATAATATTGAAAAAGCAAATTATTAAATAGTATTTTGTAATACTTATTAATAATATAAAATTTAAACATAATTTATATCCCATTTATTTCTGTATTTATACAAATTTATTACATATAATCCATCTTTATTATTATATACAAAATGTAAATTGTTTTATCAATATTCAATATAGCAATATGTAAGAAAACAGAGAAGCTTTTAAATTAATAGCCAATTAAAAAAAATGATAGAAGAGGAATGTAAAAAGTAAATGTAGAGAGAAGAGATATTATATACTTCTGATTTAAACATAAGCAAATATATCAAGGTAAACTGTAAATGCAAATATGACTAAATAAGCATGTACATACATATACTATTTTTCCTTCACCTATCGCCATATCGACTTCAAATTGATTATAAATTGTACGTACATTCAATAATGTAGTTCACATTTGCTATGTATTGCATGCGAGGGTGTCAGTAGTAACCTATGGCGCAGCTACTTTTGGATTGAATATGGGCTGGAACTGAATGTTCGGAACATTGAACGACGGAATGTTAATTTTAGTATCTTAAAAGTATTTGACGTGGTTTTATTGTATTCGATTAGTACTATATTTTACAACTACCTGATATTTTAATCCAGCATCATTTAATTTATTTGTAAGTAATTATGAGATTAAATTTTTAAGTTTAGTATTGATTTCGTTCAGATCTAATAATAGAAAAGCATTTACTTATGTTCAATTTCTAAATTATTATGAAAATAGATATTTTTATAATTTTCATATAAAAATATTTTTATATTTCACTATTTTTAAATATTAACCATTTCCAAGTTCCTAAAATTAACCTCACAAATTATATTATAAAAATTAAATATTTTATGTTTAAAAAACTAAAATAGACATGATCCATACTTATAAAAATATGTGTATTGTAAAAGATTACACACATGGGTACGTGTGTGTGTTTATGCCTATTAGATATTGCAATGTTTGTTATACAAACAGTATACTATAAAATATACGTAAAGATAAAACACTATAATTAATTGTGTATTTGTTTTGTGTAATCAAAAAAATCATTTGAAAGAAAACAATTAAAATAATTTCATATTGGTTTTATAGTTTATTTTATATTTAAAAATTAATGTGCAATAGATATAAAATAGAAATAAAGTTTCATAATTTTCATTAAAAAAGAGTGCTTTTAATATTGAAGTAAAATATTTTGTATTCTTATTATTCTTGTATAATAGAAAAAGTTACTAGACATAATTTATATACCTTTTGTAATTTTGGTGTTCACATAAAATTATGTATCTTAATTGTTTTTAATTAAATTAACAGAGAATTATTGAGGAAATAGCAGTAGGTAATAGTCTATTTTATCACTTTACAACGTAAACTTTATTTTGTAATAAGCTGTCGAAAATATATTTACATTAATAAATAATATTTTTAAATTAGAAACAAATTATTTATTTAATATATAAAATATAATAAATTATGATAATATTATCAGAAAGTTAGAATTGCAATAATTCTTTATATTTTATTTAATAAAGTAGAACCTATATATAAAGTATATTTTCATTTTATTTGTTATTTTGAACTTATGTCATTAATTGCTATTATCTATATTGTTATTGTTAATGCTCTTTCTATAATTGAGACATAATCTAAACAAATATATATTTTTTTAAATTTTTAAATTATTAAAATATTGTAATTTTTTCAGAACAATTTGATATAATATCTTATGATAACATTGCTAATATTAGTTTCATATATTATCTTGTATAAAAATTTACTTTAAAAAGCTAGAAAAAATATATATATAATTGTAAATAAAGTATATTGTATAAAAAACAATACTGAATTTAAAAAATTCATTAATTTTGCATAAAAAAATTAAAACTCTAAAATATCACTCAATTTTTTGTACATTTTTAATTATGAAATAACCATACTACTTAATTTGCTGAAAGTGTTTTTATATAATTTGAACAATTAACAATAAATTTGAGAAAGTGGTTCTGTTTGATTTATATCAGTGTATAAATATTGTAAATTATAGAAATCAACTGCGATTAAAATGCACATTATTATATTAATAAACAAAATTATTACTTTCAAATTAAAATGCTTATTTCATTTTTTATGTAGAGATTAATATACAGATATGTAGAAATTAAAAACATGCTTTGTACTTATATTCTATTAATAAATTTATATATTAGCAAATGATTGAATGATTTATCAATAATGTAATCAGATTTTTTTAATGATACCTTAATTACATATTTTAATTATAACTATAATTATTTTGTAAAGGAACTTTGAAAGACTCCTAATAGTATGTGTTTTGTGTACAGATTTATAGCCATATAGAATATAAAAATAGTAGTTCTAATTTTAATTTATTTTAAAAAATTTTCAAGTTTACTTCAATTATGGAGATTTGGGGAAAATTAATTTTATGTATAAACGAAAATTTTAATAATAAATATTAAAGATTACAAAATGTTGAATAGTTAAAGTTAATTATTAAATTTTTACAAAAATTACTTCAAAATATTTTGATATCTCATTCAGTTCATAGAAAATGAATTATTTGTCTTCCTAATGTTTTTAACGCTCAATTATGTAGAAGTGATTATAAATATATAATTATAATTATGTAAAAAAGAATACAAAATTATTATTGATGTTCTTTATTTTTATACAAGTATAAAAAAAATATATTATTTTACTTTTGGAAATATAATATACTTTAAACGATTAACATGGACAAAATATAGACCTTGAAAAATCAAATGTTTTATTCATATTTTTTAAAATGTATTTTAAGTTGAATATTAAATTATTGAACTTGTTAATTACACCTCAAACCCTTTATAAATATTTATATTAGTTTATAATAAACTTCAAATTAATTGATTATAAACTTTGTATTGAAATGTTCAAAGATTAAATTAAAAAATTAAAATAAAATTTCAAATTAACAAAATTTAGAAAATTTTAACCCAAAAGAAAAGTATACAATTCCCGAAAGTTATTTTTATATTTAATACTATATAATCGTAATAATGAAATGATAAAGGATTTTTTTTCAATCTATAATAAATAATTTTTTTATTTTAATCTAATTAGAACAATTAATTTATTTTGTTTAATTAATTAATTTATTATTGTATTCTGTTCATAAATCTGTCGATAACGCTTTATCTTTATAAATTGGAGAAAATAGTAAAAACAGATTTTCAAATCAGCAAACTTTTAAAAAATAATAATCCTAATAGTCAAAAAATAGAAAGTAAATACAAAAGATTTAAGCGAAGAGATATAACATTTCAGTTATACTATGGTACAAATTCGTTATAAACCAGAGTTCTATTTTATAGTTTAATCAAAATTTATTCTATATAGTATAATAACAGAACAAAATAATTTATTTAAAGTTTTTGTACCTGTCATAAATACTTTTAATATTATTAGGAAAGCTTCCATAACCAAGACGTTTACAATTTCGATGTACACTACCTTTATTATAAAGTGGATAAATACTGATATTTAATATAAGAAAAACGCTACAATATTGTATTCTAATATTACTAATTTTCGTATTTGAAAAAGAATAATACCTATGTTATAATTTTGTATATGATTTTTGAGTTTATGTATGTTAAACTAAAAATATTAAAGTTTGCTTTTACACGTAAGTTATTTCTACATTTCTCGTTTGTTGTATGATCTTTAATAGCCTATTCAGAATATAAATTAGAAATTTTTAATTCTTTCTTGAGTAGTTTTTGAACATTTTATAAATCGTTTATTTTTAGAAGCTGAATAAATACGCTGTTTAATTTAAATATATAACTAATACCACAAAATTTTAATAAATTGTGAATGTAATAAATTGATCACAGAAAATATTAACTTGCACAAATATTCTTATATTATCAGAAGATATTTAATCTTATAACTTGACATTGAGTATTTCCGTTTTGTACAACTAATTTAATTTTTACATTAATAAACTTTTTAATTAATTTTCATCTTTTGCTTAAATTAGCATAATTTCTTTTAATATAAAAATTTGTTAGGCATATTTTAATAAGTACAAAAACATGGTCATTTAATACATTCTAGAAAATTGTTTGATTTATTCATATATTCATTTCATTTGTATTCAATTGCCTAAATTGTTGAATTTGTCAATTGCATATACTTTGAAAAAGAGAGTATTAACTAATAAAAGATTATAACTATTATTTTTTAAATTAATATATATTAATTTATATTAAAAGCGAAACTTTTTAATGATTTTTAATGGTATTAATCAGTTTTTATATATTTATTGACTTGTTTATTCTAACTATAATTATTCTTCATAATAAATTTGCTTTGTGTAAATGTTAGTGAACAAATTTTCTATAAAAATATTTTTGTATTAAAAATAACAGTATATAATATATTTATTTTTTATAATTATAGTCAAGATTTCTCTCCGAATTTATTTCAGTATTAAAAATGTTGGACACTGTAGCTTATAAATATTCTGTATTTTGTTAGACCTAACATTTTAAATATATAAACATCTATTCCATATCCTTTTTAATCCCTTCATAGATTTAGCTACTACATCTTATATATTTATAAATTTTAATTAATTTTGAAACAAATGCTTCAAGAATATTTGTAAAAAGTTATAATAAAGAAATAGAAAGGACCTAACGTATGATTTTCCCACTACTCGATGATATACTTAGTTTATTTTTGTAACTATATTTCGAAAACTATTATTATTATAAAGAAATTAAAAACAACAAAAATGTTCCTGAAAATATACTTCTATTATAATAATTGATACTAATGAATAAACGTAACATGTATATTATTTGAATATATCAAATTACTATAATATTTTCTTATTATTGTACGAGAGTGTGGTTTTTAAATTGGATAATTTTTTTATTGTAGTAGATGGGTTTTAGTAAAAATTCTTAATTCTAATTACTTTTTCATATAAATTTTCTTTTTATACTTTAGAGTTCATACATCTATCAGATGCAATTTACTTCATCTGGTGAAAAATATTTAAAATTAATTTTGTAAAAGATTTATGTTAGAAAAATAAAATCTATTTACAAATCGAATAATTATTTTAAGTACTTTTGTGAAAATCTATTTAAAAATTCAGTTTTTTATTTCTTTAAAAAAGAGATTCTTAAATTATGTTGCAAAATTGTATTCGATGCAACAATACTAAATTGATGTTTAAGATTAAACAAGGAAATAATCTATCCATATATTTTTGTTCTTATTAATGATACAGTAACAAATATGACAAGATATAGCATTCCACTTAATATATGCAATAGTAATAGATATTTTTAAATACCTTATCTTTATGTAAATATAATTGATTTAATTGATTCACAGATATATAATTTTTCGTTATTTTTATTTTTATAAAATAAATACAAATTCAAAAAAATGTTTATAAACTTTAAGAAAGAATATAAAAATATAAATATAAAATAGTTTAGTAATATAAATTCAACAAAGATGATGATTGACATCATCACGATAAATAATTTGATAAAATTAATTATTAATATTTCAAAATTATTAAAAGAAAAAAAAGTATTGCATACAAATCGAATAAATAAACTAAATGAATTTTAATTAAATAAATGATTTTTTTATTAAAAAAAAAAAGGAAATTAAGAAAAGCGAAATAGGTATGTTTAAAAACAGCTTGCGAAAGAAAATCATTACATAGATTTAAAACAAATCAATTATCTAAATTAATTAATTATATAACTTTAGATAGTATAATCATTAAATTATCGTATTTCATCTTTGTAATACATTTTCCACTTGATATATATTAGAAATTACAAAATTTTATTAAAATTTATTATTTGGAAATATCCATCGAATTTTAATAAATTTATCAGTTTTTATTAAAAAGAATATTGTATATAATATTTTATTTGTAAAATGTTTGTGAGTTGTAAAAGATTGTCCTAGTACAATTATATACAAGCGTAATTATTAGTTTTAACATTTATGTACGAAACAAATATTTAAAACCTTACTAAAATAGTAAATTTTAAATAAATTAAATAAATTAAATTTTAAATAAATTCTATATTGCATACTTAAAATTTAAAAAAATTAATATCTGAATAAGAGCTTGTACTAATATTTGTATGAAATATTACACCATATATAGATTTATGAACTAATATCTCTGACATTAATAAGATGGTATGAGGAATGAAACCAAGTAGGTGAATAAAAATACACTTAATTTTTCGATTTTTAGTCATCACACAAAATATTATTGAAAGCTTATTTTTAGATGTATTAGTCTTCATTAAAAGTTTATCTGTAATGTATAGATTGAAATGCATGTTAATATATTATTAAATTCTTGTACAATTTACAATTAGATTGTTAATATTAATTTTTAATTAAATATTAATAATAATTAAAGGTTGAATATACTATGTCTTATTTTTATTAAAAATATATTATGTCAAATATAAAATGTTATAAAATGTATAAACTTTATTTGTACAAAATGAAAAATTATTTAAATAATATTTTTGTTTATTTTACAAATCATATTTTATAATTTATATATTTCAATTATTAATGTATTGCTTCCAATTTTATACATCCAATTTAATATCCAATTTATAAATAGATATATTTACATTGTAAGTATAAAAATGAGTGTAAATTTATTATTTTAAGTTAATTTTAAATTAGTATATTATTTAAAATTAATAAATATTTATACTTATTTTTTTATAGTATCATTAGTTTTTTTAGAATAATGATTTTACCCATAAAATTTTCTTACAATTAAATTTTATGAAAATGTTGATGTAATTATCTAAGTTATGAATTTATATAATTTAAAAACTAGTGTCTTTATTAAATATTATATTAAACTCGCTGATTAGTTTTACATTTTGAACTGATTGAAATTAAATGAATAAAAAAATTGTATTAATATTTCCATTTATAGTTGAATAATATTTTGTATCATGATTCGTCTTCGTTCATTGCGTATTAAAATAATATTAGTTCACTTATATCGGAAACTTAATTATTAATTATGAATAATAAATTATAACGTTACTTTATAAATTGAATTTTATTTACATGAAATAATCGATCAATAAAGATAATATAATAAATCAGAAATTAAATAGATCTTCTGCAAAAATTTGAAAAATTTGTATTTTAAAATAAAGAATATCTATTTAAAAATATAAATAATTAATAATGCATAATGTTAATTTTAAACAATCCATTGCTTTGAAGGATATTTCCACTTTTTCTAGAATCAGTCCGTATATTACGTCTTTGTATCAAAGGCGCCAAAGTGTCGTGGCGCCACCCCTTGGCGCCCGTCATCGTGTCGCCAACCTCATCCCCTTTTACTTCCCTTGTACTCGGATACTACTCTACTTCAATAAATTGTTTAATAGTTGAATATTTATGTAAGGCTATTTTATAATTTCTAACATTTAAATTTATGGTTTGCAATATAAAATTTATAAAGTATTACTATAAATATATTATTTTCACTCAAATTATTATATATTTAATATTTGAATTTCAACCTGGCTTATCAAAAAATTTGAAATTAGTAACATTCATAATTTTATTAAGTTCTGAATTTTAATGAATAATTTATTAATTCATGTAAATTATAGTTATTCGAAATAAATAATGAAAAAAATTATTAAACTATTAATATAAACATTTATTTGTAGAATATACTTTATATCTAATTTATATTTTTATTTATAGAGATTTGTATTATATTTTAATTCAAATATGAAACAATTATATTAGAATATATAATAAAATGAAAATTAATTAATACTTCATCAATATTAATATATATTTTTTTTAATATTTTGTACATAACATAACATTAAAAAGAATTCGTTAAAATATAATTGTTTAATAAATAATAATGTAAATTTCAACATTAACCTTTAAAATTATATTTTTCTTTACTGATCAACAAAACTATTATGGTATTATATATATTTATTGTTAAATAATTTCTAAATTCAAATAAAACTATATTATATGTACAATGTTCGAATCTATAGCATTTGTAGTGGTTAAACATTCTAATTATATAATTATTTTTCATTTTCGCTTAAAAAATTAGTTTTTAATGTTTGGTAGTTTAAATTTTCGCGGCTTATATAAAAAATAAACTTCTGTTATAGTAAATATGTTAAATATTGCATAATAGATACAGAAATAAAAGCGTAAAAAGCCTATCAAATGGAAATTTAGACGTTTGGGCCTACTAGACACGTAGGTAAATTACATTTCAATTTTACTTATATTAAATGGGATTTATTCGAAATATGCAACACTATACGGAAATCTCATTTATTTTTATGTATACTATATTTGTGCAATAGAATATATAAAAGAAAAATTCGAAAATATTGCATACTTATAACGTTGAATAGTAATAAATTATTTTTCTATAGATATTCTTACTTTGTCGGTTTGAAAAAAGTATCATTGAAACTTTGATCGCCTACAAAAATTTATGATAAATATATATTTCCTAAATTACATGCACATGTAGTAAAGAATTTAAAAATTTATTGGTTTAAAATTCATTTTAATTCATTTTAATAATGATGAAAAACTTGTTTTGATTACTTAAAAATTTATTATTATTTTTTAATTAATAATAATAAAGTATAAATAAAAATAAAAATAATAATAAATAATAAATAATAAAGTTAAAATAAAAATTACATTATTATTCGATTTTAATTTTATATAAAACTATTAAAATAATTATCCGAAGGTTCAACAGTAAGAAAATTATTTCTTTTAAAAAATTAAAATTAAAATATTTATTCAAATAGATGTGTGCAATTGTCTATTTTCTAAAAGAAATTGTTAGTTGATCGAAGTTGATTTTAATAAAATTTTCAATTTTTTAAAACATTTTTATGAATGATTGAAAATCATCTTTTAAATATCGTAACTACCTAATATGGTACTAAAAATTAAGTTAATTGGAAACTATTTACAACTTTATAATAAATATATAAAGTTAAATTCTAAAAACATTCAAATAAACGAAAAAATGCGTATAAAAAATAAGAAAATACCATAAAAAATGTTAAATATTGTTGTTTATGTAAGTAAAAAACAATATAAAAATACCTCAACTGTAATATTATGGTAAAATAACTTACAATAATAAAAATATTTATTGAATACAAATTTTTCAAGTTTTTATTCATTTCTACAAAGAATTTTCTTGAAACTTAAAATAGTTCAATTGTATTAAAAATAGTGAAATTAAATATTTTTGTGTGTATACTATGGTTCACACATCTATATTACATTAAAGTAGATTTATTTTTCGATAACATAATTAATAAAACTGTTTTGTTACATCAAGTAATTACTATTTATGCAATTTTCCTGGTAAATTTCATAAAATCCGACCATAAAATCCGTAAAATCTGACCCTTTATAAAAAAGAACTATAATATAGTGGCATACAGTTTTTGATACATTCAAAATCATTGAAACGATTGACTACATTCCTCGTAAAACTTTGTATGAAGTAATTGAGATGTTACTTTACATTTAATATGTATTGCTGGCACATTTATTACATTGCATTTTTATATTCTTTGTAATTAATATTTATATTACAATTATATTTTAATAATATAATAAATATTTGCTAATTTATTTATTAGAAGTTGAGGAGATATTTGATTAAAAATTATAGCCAAAAGTTTTTAATCAGTATATATAAATTTAATAAAACAGACTAAATTTCAAATTTTTTATATGAGCTTAATAAATCTTTTTATTAATAAAAGATGATGGTTCGAGTAATATTTTATAAAAATTATATAACTTCCATAAAAAATAATATAATTTTTGTGTTTTGTATGAGGAATAATTTAATGTATATATTAAATTATTTTATTAAACATATTTTATGAATTCAAAATTATGATAATAATGGGAATATGCATATAATGCTTTGTCGTGAAACTTAAAATTAAATAATTTAAAGATTTATTGTATATTATATGTATGTTTGAAAAACTATTAATAATGGTAATTTCGAAATATAAAAAAATATTTGACAAATAATATTCAATCAATTTGTTAAGTTTACATAATCATAAAATATTTATCCTATTTCAATGAATTATGATTACGACATAATTATTCATATATCATAATAAATCCTAAAAATAGTTTAGTTAGCAATCAATGATACTAATAATAATTTAGACGAATTTAATTGAAAAATAGAAAATGTACTAAATATTATAAATTAATACATATGAAATTTTTTCATATAATTTTTTAATTGTGAAGAGATACAATATTTTGTTTAATTTTATGTTACGAATAATCAACATAAATAATATTATTTGATCTATTTTAATAAAATTAATATAAAATATTTTTTCTTATTGGTTTA
The DNA here is from genome assembly GCF_000503995.2 of Ceratosolen solmsi marchali. Lineage (NCBI taxonomy): Eukaryota > Metazoa > Arthropoda > Insecta > Hymenoptera > Agaonidae > Ceratosolen > Ceratosolen solmsi. The sequence continues at coordinate 35,355 of NW_011948460.1, forward strand.
CATAATTTGTATTAAATAAAATTGGAGATTTATTTGATAATGAATTATTATATCATGTTTAAATAACTTTTAATACAAAATATTCATCATTTAAACATTTCACTCACTAGTTCATAGATAAAAAAAATATTTTGAGTCTTATCAACACTTAAAGTGTTACTTTAGTATTCCTGAATATCAAAATACTTATGGCATAAAAAGTGTAGGATATAGGATATTATGTTGGAAGAAGTGGGGATTTTAGGGTAGACTATAATTGTTATTCTTCAACAGAACAGCCAATCGAGTTTCACGTTGCGAAGGGGTGGTGGGTGGATGATCTCATACATTCCTCTCGAGGATGCTGCGCGTAAGAATACACACGCATGTAGCTTCACTTCTTTGGTAACAGTCGACGAGGTTGGATTCTTCTACGCTCAACTGTTTTACTCAATCCTATTTATTGATAACATACATTACCATGTTTAAACAAATTTCAAGTTATTTTTACACTAATTTAAACTTTTTAAGAAAATACAGGAGTTAATCGGATACTTATATTTAATAAATATTAAAATTGTAATTCTTCCATTTATAAATAATTTATAAATTATAAATTTAAAATTTATATTTTTAATTTATTATTTTATATTATATTGTAATTTATTAAATTTTTACATATTAAATATAAATACTAAGTTCAAATTTTATTGAGTAATATGCACGTATTTTGGTAAGTTTTATTATTATTATTAAATAACAAATATTTGTATTAAATATTAAATACTTTTTGAATACATAAAATTATTTTACATCAAAGCGATGGAAATTCAGTATTTTAACTAATTTTAGTTATCACTGAATACAAATTTGATAGGTAAAAAAATGAAATCTGCATTTTATAACTTATACATTTCATTCTACATGAAATTTTTATTATTTAAGAAACTAATGTTTTATAACATTTACAAGTATTTCAAATAATCAATAATTAAATTATAGTAATAGAATATAAAGTTACTTACGTTAAAAAATTACTGTAGGTAATATTTACTAGTAAATTAAAATGTCACGATTTAAAATTGCTAAATCTTATAATTAAAAAAAATATAGTTTATTAAGACAACTTAATAAAATTTAATTTATTACTAGATTCTAAAAAAATTTAGATTTAAATTTATTTGACTACTAGTAGAGATAATAGATCTAAATATATGTATAAAAATTCATAAAATTATTAACACATTGTTTATACTATTTTATTTGTAATAGATTAAATATTTCTACTCGTAGATGGTGTACATGCCAACTTGTGTGTACGTACACATTCTATACAATAAAAATATGATAATGTATTTAATGGTATTAATAATTTTAAATAGACTAGAACTTAGATTGTTTTAAATAAATTTGAAAAATAAGTAATGTTTTGATTAATAATAAAGAAATCATACAAATAACGTGTTTGTTATATGATAAAAAATTTGTTGTCATTTTATGTGTTCTGTAAAGTAGACCATTTCTCATTTAAATGTTTTTTACTCGTAGTAATATTTATTAACAAGTTACTTACGATTAAATAAATCCTCAAATATTCAATCATTCGATAATTATTAATATTAATTTTATAAATATTTACACTAATTAATTATACAAATTTATTTGACGTATTTAAACTTCATTCAATTTTTTTCATTTATAGAAAATTAGAAGTAGATTAATTTTATATTTAAAATTTAGCAAATTATATTGAAATCCAATATTTAAAAGTTTAAAATATGCGACATACAAATTAATTTGACGCTATTCTTTATTAATACTAACATTGAGAGGAATTGTTTAGTTTTAATAACAATATAGGTAATATAATGAAAATAGAAATATTTAATAATTAATATAATTATGCGTAATTTATATTTTGTAATTTTAAATACAATTTGTATTCTAATATTACATGAAAAAAAACTTTTCAAAATCTATTTATGCAATTAATTGAAAAATATTATAAAATTTATAATCCATGAAATTTAAAATATTGTTGGATAAATTGCAAGGTACTTTAACGTTTTAAAAAATTAATTAATATTGATTTATTATCATAAAAAATAAGGGAATTATGCAACTCAAATATAGAAAGCCACAGTTACAAAGAACTTAAATAGAATAATATTGATTTAAACATAAACTTTTATTCTACCTTATAGTATTATTCAATTTACACTTAGTACACCATTCGCTCTTCAAATATTAAATATTCCTTTGTACAATTTTCATTGTTGATACAGTCGGAATACAAAATCAAGTAAAGTAATGCTGATCATATATATGCGCTATGAATGACACTTAGAATGAAAACAAGTTTTGAGACTAATATAATTTCCATTTTTTCATCTTTAACTATATATTAAAAAACGAATTAAATGTATGAATAAGAAATGAACAAAATAATTTATATGTTGCTAATGAAATACATGTCATATAAGATATATGCCCCTTTCCTTTATCCGATTCTTAAGTCAATACAATTATATAAATCAGAAATAAACAAAATTCCCATAAAATATTTATTAACTAATTAAGTTAAAATATAATATGAAATAAAGATATATTGTGTATATAAATCAACTAAAATATTATATCCTTTCAACTAAGGTCAGAAGTTCGATTTGTTAATAATAATTGTATTATAATATCTTATTACAGGATTTTTATTATAAAAAATAAAAATATTTTTTATTGGTATTTAAAATGTCAACACTTTCTTTGCGGATTTCGATTCCGGAGAAAAATGTAACTAAGATGATGCAATTTGATCCAAATACATCTGTATATGATGGATGTCGTATGATTCGAGAAAAACTTACAGAAGTGAGTAATACGGAACAAAGTAAGTATTCCAATGATATAATTTAAATTCAGTGTATTACAAAATATTAATTTATAATAAAATATACAATTTTGAAAATTCAAATTTTTTTTAATTAAAGCAATTATTATTTTTCTGTAATATCTAGTTAAATTTAAATGCTTCATGATACTAGAAAATCTTTATTTATATACTTTTGTTTTATCGTTAGGAATTGTTTATATTATTATTAGATATTACTCTTATTATGGTCACTATAATATTCTAATTTTCTGAATATGAAAATTATTTTAATGAATATGAATTGCTTGTTTATACTCAAATATCAGGTCATTCATAATTAATGCTAAAATTCTACAATTATATGCTTTTGAAAAGTTTTTAAATTATACCCTTAATAAAGTGTTAAATAATCTTTTGCTATAATCGCCATTCTTCGTCGCACATTTTAATTTCTAGTATATGATATGTATTAATCATAAAGAAGTGTGATTTATATACTGTAAACCATTTATACAATATTGCTTTTTCCAATTTACTTATTATACATAGTTTTTCAATGAATTATGGAATCAGAGAGAAAGTCAACAAAAAGAAACATTTTTTGTTTTCTAGTGATCAAATATATAAGCTAAAATGTAGATAATTCTATTAAGAATATTATAGAATTATAGATATAAGACTATATAAGAATTATAGATATCTCTAATAAATAATAGATAATAAAAATAAAATAATTCTTATAATAGATCTCTTATAAGAAAGATTTATATAATAAACATTAATGTTTTTCTTTAGATTTGATTCTGAGTGTTTTATAATTTCTTTACAAACTTTTTCAATTTATTTCTTTAATAGAATATCTGTTTTTGTATTTTTTATTAAAAGTTAAATGTATCAGATATAAACATAATTACATTCTTATCAATGGAAATATTTTTATACTTTAATGTTTTTTATAATATAATTGTTACAATTTTTTATAATAGAAATATAGACATTAGATTAAAAAAAAATTATAGTTTAAAAATAGATTTTAATAAAAAATATATGAACAAATTATAATTTTCTTAAAAAAAAAATTATTTATTGATTATTTTTAAAGATATTTTTTAATACGGTATTTGTTGATAGTGAAAGATTATGGTTTATTTTTGGCCGATGAAGATGCAAAAAAAGGAGTTTGGCTTGAATCAACTAGAAATTTAGATTATTACATACTTAGAAATGGAGACTTTTTAGAATATAAGAAGAAACTAAGAACACTGAGAGTAAAATTATTGGATGGAACTTTAAAAACTATATTGGTCGATGATAGCCAACCAGTTATAAATTTAATGGTAGTAATATGCACAAAAATTGGTATTACAAATCATGATGAGTATTCTTTGGTTCGCGAAACAGTAGAAGAAGAATATGAAAATAATAAATTAGTAAATTTTGGAACTTTAACATTAAAGAAAAAAAAAGAAGAAAAGGTAGAAAAAGATGCAAAAATGAATCAATTAAGAAAAAAATTAAAAACTGACGATGAAGGTAAATAATTAATATTATTTTAAGTTTAATATTAAATTATATTTTTATTATATAAAATATAAATCAATATTATGTGTATTTTAGAGAGTTAAATGAAAGTTTGGAATTCAAATTGCTTTATAATTTATAAATTTTTTTACAATTACGCTCTATTTATAATAGTGTTTATGTTTAATACATACAGAAAATGAATTAAATAATTTTTAGTTAGCAATAACTATTCACTTAATGTAAATTATCTTTCAAAAACATCTTTGCATTTTTTTAAATTTGTCTGATAGTTGGTAAAAAATATATGATATTTTTAATAATTTTTTGTCTTCGATACTGTTTAATTAATGAATACAAAATATTTTATAAAATAAAGTTTTTATTTTTATATTTAATATTTGAGAACGCACCAAATTACTAAATACTAAAAGCATGCAAATTTTTTTTCAATATTAAAAATTATTCATCCTTTTAAACATTTAAAATAATAATGATTATTTTTAATATAAAATAATTTATAATACTATTAAAATCAATATAAATTTCTATGTGAACGTCATGGTTGGTGGACTAACTCAATATTCTTGAAATTAATTTTAACAATTTGATTCATTAAATCTTAAATTTAATTATTTATATAAATATTTGCGAGAGAAGGACTTTTTTGATTATATAATATCGATCGTTCTATATAATATCACAGATATGTTTAAGATATTTCACACTCAAAGCTTTTTACGCTTAATAAAGTAATATATTCACTTATACAATTCTCTCATACATATATTATCATTATTTATATCTTATTAGTATCTGAATTTTATACTTTGCAATATTGTTTATTAATTAATATTACATAATGTATATTTGTGTTCTGAATGAAAAATAGAAATTTTTATATATTTTTACTAATTTTTTTATAAAATTTACATAAATACTTCTTTACATACTCATATTATAATCATTTTATTTAAATTAGATCATAAACATTTGTATTCTACGGAAACAACATTTTTTAGCAAATTACAAATCCTATACATTTTTTTTATAATTTCAAAAGATTGATTAATTGTTAATCTTACACTAATGCAAGTGTAATGTAAAATGAACTGTAATGTTCTTATTTTCTCTTCTATTTATATAAATATCCAAAACTACATTATTATCTAAAATTAATTTTTTTTTCTTAATGTATAGCAATATTTTTATAATTGATCATACAAGTATTAAGGAATTTACGAATATTAAGTAGCCAATGCTTACAACAACATATATAAAGTTCGTTACTTCATTTTTAGATACAATATGTTATTAATGATTTTGGATACACTTATGGTTTATATTATATATATGCATAATTAATATGCAAAATTTTGATTAATTTAATTATGATTTTTAGTAAATTGGATAGATCCAAGTAAAACATTGAGAGAACAAGGTATAGATGAATATGACACTGTATTGTTGAGAAGAAAATTTTTCTTTTCTGATCAAAATATTGATAGTAGAGATCCAGTGCAATTATCTCTTCTCTACGTCCAAGCTAGAGATGCTATTCTAGATGGTACACACCCAATCATTCAAGAACAAGCTTGTATTTTTGCTGGTATACAATGTCAAATACAATTTGGTGACTATAAAGAAGATAAACACAAATCTGGTTTTTTAGAGTAAGTATATAAGGTATAAAATACAAAAACTTTTTTAATAAATTAAATATTTATAAGAAAACGTTTAACTATTATAACTTATTCATAGGTCTTATGTGAATGTAATTTTATTTTATTTTCTTTATTATATTTAAACTTAGTATAACACAAATTTAAAAAAATGTATTTATTTCATTTTAATGTAAATTAAGAATAATGTTTATTATAATATTTTATATATAAATGTGTTATCCTTTTTGTGTTCAATTGATTTTGAAAGTAAAATTTCATTTTTAAGTGCAATAAATTAGTTGAAATCATTTATATAAGATATAAATAATAAAGTTTATTGCCCAATTCTCAAATATTTTCATAATTGAAATAAAAGAAGCAAATTTATTCATTTCGCATTAATCAATAATAGTATCGTAAATTTATCGTTCTTTTATTTCATATTTTCAATACTGTTGAAATAATAATTATATAAATATAAAAAATAAGAGATTACTCGACCAAGATAAATACACATGCAAAAAAAAATCTATAGTTAAGTAATGCACCTATATTTTAAAATAAGGAAATATATTGGTTTTACTACTATGAATTCGAGGATTCATTAAAACTCATTTATGATTATTTTAATAAATCGAATTATTCAAAATATAAACGGTATATGCATACAGGTGAAACGATTTAGTTAATAAAAAATACGCGTATTTTTTCATATCATTTCACTGATCAGATATTTAATTTAGAGCTCCATTTTTCGATATAACTATTATTCGTATTCATAACTGACGGTTTCCTATCTTTTTATAAAAGATAAATTATATTTTTTTTGTACTGGCGAGTTTTATAACGGTCATCCTATTTACCAAAATTATTTGATTCTCTAGTTTTTAATTCTTAAAATGTTTTATAAAATGATTACATTTTATTTATTTTATATATTAATAAACTATAATATTAAATAATACAACTTATATATAGAATTTTTAATTTTTAATATTAAATTTTACGATTATGAAAATGATTTCACTTCAAATTGTAAAGTATATAACTGTTTCTATACTTAAAATAAATATAAAAAATATTATTAATATTAATAATAGCATAAGCGGTGACGTAGTATAAGTTGTAAATATTTTTTTTATATTATAATTTAATCAAAACACTATATGGGTACCAAAGTAATTACTTTGAAATATTCCTAGTTAACATAATAATGTAATATTTAATATGGAATAGATTTAAAGAAATAAAAAGTTATATCTTAATTTATTCAAAAGAATTTTTATATAAGCAATAAGTTTTTTAGAATAAATTACAATCAATTTTATTAAATTTATATTTTCAGTTTAAAGGAATTTTTACCGCAGTCATACCTAAAAATAAAAGGTATCGAAAAGAAAATTTTTCTCGAACATAAAAAGCATTGTAGTTTATCTGAATTAAATGCTAAAGTTCTTTATACTAAAACTGCAAGATCATTAAATACATATGGAGTTACATTTTTCCTTGTAAAGGAGAAAATGAAAGGAAAAAATAAATTAGTGCCTCGTCTTTTAGGAGTAACTAAAGATTCTGTTTTGCGACTTGATGAAAAAACAAAAGAAATTTTAAAAACTTGGCCTTTAACAACGGTGAGAAGGTGGGGAGCATCTCCCAATACTTTTACATTAGATTTTGGAGATTACTCAGACCAGTATTACAGTGTTCAAACAACTGAAGCTGAACAAATATTACAATTAATTTCTGGATACATCGATATAATACTTAAAAAACAAAAGGCTAAAGATCATTTTGGCATTGAAGGAGACGAAGGATCCACTATGGTAGAAGATAGTATTTCCCCGTTAAAGTAAGTTATTTTTACGTTAAAATATTATTTAATATTTATAAATCTATATGTATCGGATACATATATACTATTCGTTTAATTTAACAGAAGTGGCTTGCTTTTATTAGAATTTGCTCTTAGAATTTTTAAATATATATATTATATGTATATAAATATATTCATATAATTTATGCATATAATTACTAATAATTAATTTATTCATTTATATAAGTGTATAATAATTATACGCTACTGAAAATGTAATAGTTGTATTAAGAGTGTATTAATACCGTTACTATAAACTTAAGACCAAATATTTTACAAATTTTATAAAAATTAAAAAAAAACTTTTTACAGAGCAACTATTCTGCAACATGAAATTGGAAATATTGGAAAAGGAAGTGCTGAGTCTGTATCTGTAGCAATACCAGCTGTAATAAGAGCTGGTGCGGATGGTAAGATAAATGTGACAAAAAGTTTTATTTTATCTATAAGCTGGAAACAAATTCATTAGAGAGTGTATGTGTGTGTGTGTGTGTGTATGTGTGTGTGTGCATGTATGTATTTAATTATTTGATATGTATAATTAATATTACTTTAAATATTTAAAAATTTGTTTGTTTACAATATGTTATTGTAATTAAAAAATTTTTTTATTAAAACATGTCAAAACCGAATGTCAATAGTTTTAAATTGATTTTGTATTCTACAACATAATTATACTTTTATTACTTATTTTTATATGTAAACTTTTAGATAGTATGTAAACATATAAGGCACTGAATAGGCATATAATGCTTTCATCTATACAAAAGATTTATACATAATTAAGGGTATAACTAATTCAGATCAGTTAGTTATAAGATCTCTTCTAAAACTTACCACATTCTTATTTGCACACGTCGTCAAAAATTTTCTTGCAACGCACTTCAAATATGAAAATTTAAAGTGCTTCTTGATATCTATAGTGTTATTATCTATAATGTAGCAGATTAATGAATATCGGTGACTAAATATATTATAAAGACCAATTTATATCATTCGTCGATATCTGTTATAAACATATTAATTTAATATTTTGTTCCTTTTTAAACTTGCACAATCATAGAATTGTAAGATATTATTGCTTTGTAATCTGATTATTTACATTCATTATGACTTTAATAAGACATATATAACATACATAACTATTACATTAAATATAAAAAATACTAGTTACCACATTAAACATAATGTACTAATATGTATAATTTTAGTATATACTGTAGTTTTTCATCAGAATTATGATTTATTAACGAAATACAAGCCTCAGATGTATATCAAAATTATGCATATTTTTTAAAATGCCAAGTTCAAAAATTATTATACTTTGAAATGAAACATGATTTTTATTGTCCATCTTGAAATGTTTTTATGTGCAATAATTAAAATATATTTTTATTAATATATTCTACTTTGCTTAACTACTCCTGAAGTAATTATAGTAAATTAGAGCTTTTACAATGACATGTTATTATTTGTCATTGTATTGTATATAAAAAAGCAACAACATCTTTGTTGATAAAAATTATATTATTAATATGCCTTACCTATAAAATCGTAACAAACAAACCGAAAATCAAAAATGAATAAAATTGAATTAATGTTAAAAGTTAATGCTTAGTATTTTGTATAAATAAGATACTTAAGCAATATAGGAATTAATATAAAAAAAACTTAATCGTTACAAAAAAAATTAAATGTATCTGTATGAGAAAGGGGGGAGGGGTATATTAAAATATAAAACTGAATATCTAAAAAAGTTATAAACTGAAATGAAATTTGACTAATAATTTAATTTAAACATGAAAATAAAATGAAAATTGATGTTTCAAAATATTTAGGCATAAGAAAATCAGGAATCCTCGTAAATATTCGTAAGTAGCAAAGAAAAATTTAATTTTTCAACTGAAAAATATACATTTTATCAGAAAATAGCAATGTATACATTTAATATAAAATATTTTTCAATTTATAATCATAATTAGATTTAGTAGACCGTTGTAAATCAAACATGATTGAAAATTAATCATAAATAAATAAATAACGAAAAATCTGAATATGGATTCACGTTGTAAAAGTATAGAAATATGAGAAATAAAGAATATATATAATTAAACTCAATCTAATTACAAAAATATTTGTATTTCAATTATTTTTATTAACTTACTGATATTTATATTTTTAATTAATTCAAATTGGATCACATAATCTCTATATATGAATTTATAAATAAAAAAAAACTATTATCAATTCGTTAGACATAAAAGAAATATTTGAATTTATTCAATTTCATTTTAACTTTTAATTCTAAATCACATTTAATATGAACTCAAAGAAAAAGAATGTATTGAAATTTGGATAATGAATTAAGGAAATCAGAGATACATTTATCAACAAAAAATCAAAAGTTAACGCTGTGTAATTGCAAATTTTATATGAATACTAATTCTATAAAAAAGAAAATACTTATGTTACATTGAAAAAAACTTATGTGTAATATATTAATAACTTAATTCGATATTGTTCTATGAAGAAAATGAATATTAAGCTATTCAAACAATGTCACGTTAATAAATTGCAATGTAAAATTACCTTTCGATGAAAGAAAAAGAATTATATTTTCAAGTGTCGGTGCCGATAATCACATAATCACATTTTTCTAGAATTTCTGAAAGAATATAAAAAGCTTACATAATAATATTGAACTTGTTTCTGTTAACAAAATTTGAAAGTTATATTATTATTTACACTATTATTATTTGGAGGTTGACATTATTCAATCTTTGAATAACCAAGAGAAAAAGAGGGCAATTTGTTTATCGAAAAAAACAACAGTAAGCTGGCTAATGTTTAGTTAATATTATAACATATTATTCAAAGAAAACATGCAACATATTACCATGATATTATTCGTAGAAAATTACCGATGTACTCTGACTGACAGTAAAAATTTGTTGAACATTTATAAATTTTATTATTTTTTATAAACATTTATTAATATTCGAATAGCATTTATTGTATTATAAATTTTAGTGTTAAACCAATATTTAAAATTAATAAAATTTACAGGAGCCCGATTATATGGAACAGGTTATTTGGCTACAACTCAGTTTACGACTATAAGTGGGCAAGTAAATATTGCTCATGCTCCTGCAATGGTAAGTAATCAAAGAACTGTAACATCTTGTAAATTAATAATTTAATATATAAGAATAAATACATGATTATATTCTAAATCATTTATTTTTAAATAGTAAGTTTTTATATAAATAGTCAACATTCTGTACAATAAATATATGGTATACATCTAATAAATTAATTAAAAAATAATTTTCAAATGAAATGGGAAATTTGATATTTAATATATTCTTAATATTTATATATTATCTGAGATATTTTAATATAGTTCACTTTACAATATAGATACAACAACCGAAAGTAACATCTGTGTTAACGGAACCGAATCGTGCTTTAATTTCAACTATTATGACTGGTCAGGAAGTAATCCAAACCGCAGAAACAGAGCTATCATCGAAAGCTCGTATTCCAGAACTTGGAGATGATATTGCTTCATTACGTTGGATAGAGGAAACAATTGATACACATAAACAAAATATTGGATCACAAATAGCTGCAATGAGTGCCGCAACAGCAGAAGTGGTTACTTTAACATCTGGTTCCCTGGATAATATAGACCATACTGCTATTGGTGCTGCGATCACAACTATAACTACTAATTTACCAGAAATGACAAGAGGTGTAAGAATGATAGCTGCGTTATTAGATGATGGAACATTTGGAGATAGACTTTTAGATGCTGCAAGGAAATTATGCTTAGCATTTTCTGATTTGTTAAAAGCTACTGAACCAGAAATGAAGGAGGTATGAGAAAATTATATTTATATTAATAAGTTGTATAATACGAAATTATTACTATTAATCCTGCAAATTTATAAAAATATGTATATATATTAAATTGATTTATTAATTATATTAATATTTTAAATTAGATATTAAAAATAAAATGAATGATTTAAAAAATTATTTATAATACACTTTAATTTATTTTGATATTTATAATTTAAAGCAATAAATAAACAGAAAATTTTGTAAACATAATAGATTCAGTTTTTTTACAAAGGAAACGGTAAATGAAATTTAGAATTCGAACGTCTAAACGTCAAATTTAGTCCTACTACAGTAATGCGTTACACATTATTATTGAAACTTTTCAATATCAATATTTCTAATAAATATACTAAAATGAGTTTGAATTTATTTCAATATTTTATTGAACTTGTCCAACTTTATATTATATATTTTCAAGTAGTTTAAAAAATATCCAAAGTATATAATTATTTTATATAATTAATATAAAATTAGAATAAAGAAAATAATAATCAGCAAATTATTATATCTATTAATACAATATATTAATTCAATTATTCAGAAATTTAGGAAAATCTTTCCAATTTGATTCTTTCTAATGAATAATCAAGCATTTTGTAGTATAATATTTTACTAGTAAAAATTTTTATATAAGTACACAAAAAGATTTAAGAAATTTAAACTATCATATAATTCCTAATCACTTTAAAAATATCTTGATTTTATAAAATGTCCATATGTTGATCGCAAACAAAATAACATCCGAAAAAATTAGTAAAAAGTAAAGACCCTAATAAATACATTTATTAAAAAAATCATAATATAACTTAAAATAGATATATCATAGAAAAAAATAACAAATATTTACTAAATTTATCAAATTACATAAACACTTATTTTTAAATAAAATAATTAAACTTTTCATTGATTTTTGGACTTTTATTTGGATATTTTAAGAAATTGAAATACCTAGACTTAAATGCTTGAATGATATAATTTAAATTTAATCAGAAAAAGTTCTTGTAGATATTATTTAATGTATGATACAAATAGCGACTGAAAGATTATCAAAAAGTAAATGATTTAATTACAAACGAGAATCATTTTTTTGCACAAGAAAAACGAGTAATTAATCAATATTGTTATTTCTCTCCATTATAAATATATCTATTTTATTATTAATATGATAGAGATAGTTTATAAATAAAATGTTATTGTATTATACAATGATTTTAAATATGTTGAATCTCTAATGAAAATCATTACGAATTTCTATAAATACATGTACAAATAACATAGTATTGAAATTTCTAAATTCTTTGTTTTTAGCCACGACAAAACTTACTAAATGCTGCATCTCGAGTTGGTGAAGCTTCTCATAATGTACTTACAACAATTGGAGAAGATGATGACGCAAGTCGAGAACTTCAAGATATTCTTCTAGCATTAGCAAAAGCTGTTGCAAATACGACCGCTGCTCTTGTTTTAAAAGCAAAAGGAATAGCTGGTATTTGTGAAGACATGGATACTCAAAACCAAGTTATTGCAGCTGCAACACATTGTGCTCTTGCAACCTCTCAATTAGTTGCCTGTACTAAAGTTGTTGCTCCAACTATAAATTCTTCAGCATGTCAAAATCAATTAATGAACGCTGTTCGAGAAGTCACAAAAACCGTTGAAAATCTTGTTAAGGTAATAAACATGTTTTCCTTTTAAATGTGTAATTTAAAAATTACTTAATAAAAATCATTTATATTTTATGAAAAATTTATTTAAATTTGAAACTATCTACATATACATATATATGAACAATAATCATAATAATAATATAAACTCGTATAATACTTTGAAATTGCTGCAGAAGTTAAAATTTATAAAAATTAAATTTCGTAAATTGGTTGGTTTTAATACATTGCAAACGCTTTATTTGAAATTATAAAAAAGTATTGACTTGTAAATGGCAGATGTTAATTAGTATAACGATTAGCTGTTTAGTTACTTCATTTTAACAAGATTATATTTAATATAAGGAAATCAAATAATATCGGTATATAAAAAATATTGAAAATAAATTTATTTAAATTAAATAAATTTAAGGCTTATTCATATGTAATTCGACATTTTTTATTGCATTTATAGAGTTTAAGATAATTCTATGTATATTTAAATATTAAAGTTATATGTATATCCTCATATATTAATTATTAAAAAACATTTTTTTAATATTATTGAATCAATTTAAAAAATTTTATTTCAAACAAACTTCAAAATTTAATGAAATGTGAAGTATTTTTTCAAGTTTTCTTCCATATATAAATCTATTGAACATAGAGTTAGAAAATGAAATTAAAACTAAAACAAAAATCGAAAGTATAAAAGAAGATATAAAATTATAATGTATATTGTTAGTTGTGTAAGTTATGTTGATATTTTTGTATTTATAAAAAATTTTCAATATAAAATTGGTGCCTAACATTTTAATGGTTCGTTGTTGATTATAAAATTAAATGATTTCGGAATTTAATTACCTTTGGTACTTGATTTCCTAACTTTTTATTTTTTTTAATAGTTGGAGAATAGTCACGTATGATTAATTTCATTTACAATAGTACGATAAGTGAAACATAAAAAAACTAGCGTACAGAAATGAAAAAAGATAAAGAATATGGTATCATTTAAAACAGTGCTAATTTACTTATCGTCATGAGTCGCATTAAAATTTATTTTTGTGATGTTGCATAAATATGTTTTCTAATTAATTATCTCATCATTATTAATTATTATTCCAACTAAAAGTTAATTAATTTCAACACGAATATATTCTTTTTAGTAGAAAGTTGCAAAGAAATTATTTGATAACTTATATCTAGTAAAATGAAGGAAAATATAATATCTATCAATATACACAATGTTGATAACAGAAAACAATATTTTATATTATATTCTGCTATTATGTCTGAAAATAAAGTTTTTTAAATATCGGTTATCTTAACTTAAACTATTGGAGAGAAATCTATGTCCAAAGACAAGAAGCGTGACGAGTGGAAGTTCATAAAATACAAATGTGTTTTATTGTTTAAAAATATTAAAAATTTCCAATTATTATGATTAATAATGTTACTTAATGAAGTTTGATATAATTGATAATTAGAGTATATATAAGTAGTAAATAAGTAGAAAAAGTATAATTAGTAATGATATATTCCAATTCATGGCATTGATGTTAAGTGTAATAAATGCATTGGTTATTTGCAATTGCTATTTAATTACACTACTCTGACTAATAGTACCTATTATTCATAATTAATTACACGTGTAAAATCATTCGAAAAAATAAGTCCTAATATCTACGTAATTAAATAGTAAAAATAACATTTAGTTATAATTGATCGAATAATAAGTATAATATCTATTGTGTAATATAAAAAGTAAAATTAATAAATATATGAATAGAAAGCAAGATTTTCGATTTCTAACTTAAAACAATCAAAGGCATTAACAACTTAATTTCTTTATCAATAAAGTATACTGTCTTATTAGATAGTAGTTAATAATATTATTGGTAACATAGATAAACGTACGAATTGTTTGCTACATATTTTGGTTCACAAAATATTTAAGTAATTCTGAAAAATAATATCAATTGTAAGATAAGATTTTACGAATATAGGTAGTAGAGTATATAATTGCAATATTATGTTATAAATTTTTATCTTTTTTCAATCCTATTGAAATGTCACATTGGAATAGGTAATTTAAGTTATTCGAATCAGCAGCAAAAACTTGGAATAAAATATTTTAAGTATTTAATCACAAGTCAAACAATTTATATTCGTATTGTGGAATCTTAAAGTAATATTTATTACAAAAAGTGAAATAATTTTTATTATAAATTAGTTTTAGAACCTTGTTACTATAATTTGCAATACATGAACATTTACGACCATTTATACGTATAATACATATATTTAATATTATTTTATCATTAAGATATAATAGAATAGTAATAGCAAGCTTAGCAAATTTTTAATCAATTTTAAATGCAAGACAAAAACTATCAATTCTATTCATAAAGTGTAATAAATATAATATTTATGAATTATAGATTTGCAATAACACTTGTACAGATGAAAACCTTTTAAAAGCATTAAGCGTAGCTGCTGCAGATGTTACAAAAACACTTAATGATCTTCTAATTCATATTAAATTATCCACGCACGATGAGAAAATAAAAGACTGTCTGCAAGAAGGAGCCGTTGAAACCATATTTATGGCTACTGATAAACTTTTTGCAAGTTCAGGTGATGCTGGAGAAATGGTTCACCAAGCAAGAATTGTAGGACAAGCAACAGCACAGTTGATTCAAACTATTAAAGGAGATGCAGAAAAGCAAACAGATTCTGATCAACAAAGAAAACTATTAGCTGCTGCTAAAATTTTAGCAGAAGCAACTGCAAAAATGGTTTGTATTTGATTTATTAAGTGGTGTTATTTAACTGAATCATCTAAAAATTAATATATATTATCTATTTATTTAATTATATTTTCACATAATGTCAAGTTACTTATATTTAATAGAAAGAAATAGGAATTCTTAAATTATTTTATATTATATAAATTTTGGGTTTTCTGAAGACATTGTAAATTTGTTTTTTAATTTAACTAAACAGTTACGAAAAATGTTTATAAACACTTTGTTGTTTTGTTTTGTTGTTATATTGTTTAAAGTGTATGTAATCATTTTTATTTTCATTAAAAAAAAAAAAGTAATGAGCTCTAAAATAAACTTTCCATGTTACAGAATCGTTTGTAAACTATTAAATTTATTTGAAAAAATATATTTTAAATCAATATTAGAATTTTTATTAAAACAAAAGAAATTTTGTTCGTTTTTATTATAAATAAATGTAAAAATATTAAAATCTTATTTTTTATACAGTAATAAATTTAATTAATAGTATAACAATTGTTTTAAGATGATTTTGAATAAAAGTTAGTTACATCAAGTCTGTACACTACATAGTATTGTTAAAAAATATCTATTATTAATACTATAATTTAAAAAGTAAAGTATATTATACGCTTATTAAATTTTGATCATTTTAAAGAAGTGTGTGGTCCCTAATCTTCAATTTTTTATTTTATATAAATAACAATTTGTGTTAAAATATGCTTTACAGGTAGAAGCAGCTAGGAGATGTGCTAGTAGTCCTCGAGACGCTAAAATGCAAGATAAACTACGTCAAGCTGTTGAAGAACTGAGAGAAATTACTACAGTATCAACTAATCACAGTCTTCGACAAAATTTAATACGAAAATTGGAAAAATGTGCTAAACATGCTGCATCTTCGGCAACACAATGTATAGCTGCATGTTCGGGAGTAACTTTACATAATATCAATCATGCCACACAAACAGAATTACATATTCAATGCCAGTCCATTGTTCAACATATTCCTAATTTAGTATCAGGAATAAAAGGAACTATAGCACAACCTGATAATTCTACCATGCAGTTAAATCTTATTAATGCTGTAGAGCAATTTTTACAACCGGGTTTAATTGTAGTTAAAGCCGCTAAAGCTGCTTTGCCTACTATCAGTGATCAAGCTTCTGCATTACAGTTAAACAATGCTTCACAACATCTTTGCTTGGCATTAACGAATTTAAAAGTTGTTGTGAATCGTGCAAAAGAGTCTTGTAATGGATTAGAATTTATTTCTGCTGAAGAGATCCTTTATAATTTAAAAACGGAACTAAAAGAGTTATGTAAAACAACCGAAGCATCATCATTAAAACCTTTACCGGGTGAAACGGCAGAAATAATGTCATTAAAACTTGGTGCTGTTTCAAAAAATGTAGGATTTGCTATAGCTCAACTTCTCTCTGCTGCTAAACAAGGAAATATGGACTATACCGGAACTGCTGCCAGAGAAACTTCAGCAGCTTTAAAAAATTTAATATCAGCTATAAGAGGGGTTGCTGCAACAATAATTGAACAAGGCACACAACAAAAAGTTCTAATGACAGCTGATGACGTTATTAATAAATCTATAAAGCTGATTAAAGAAACTCGTTGGACTCTTACAAAACCTAATAATCCAGATAATGAAAAAAAATTAGCATTTATTGCTAAAGAAGTAGGATATACTTTAAATCAATGTATTTCTTTTTTACCTGGTCAGAAAGATGTTGATGAAGCAATACACAATATAGAAAGTATCAGTAAAATTTTAAAATCAAATGAATTTCCAACTACAACAAAAAATTATAGGTAGGTTTGCAAATTATATTATAATTTTCATTTCATTATTTTATATACTTGAATTTATTTTTGTGAATAATTTGTGAATAAAAATATTTAATATTTAAACCAATGTTTCTAAAATATCAATACATTCATATTATGTTTATTAAAAATAAAATTATTTTCGAAGTTTCCAATTTAATATGCCATTTTATAAATCGATAAAAGTTTTCTATTACTTATTTCTTAAGTTACACAATTCATAAACTGTAATGCAAGTTCACATTTATGAAGATTTTTATTAAAATTAAAATGATCGAATACTATTAATAGGAATAGAAATTTGTTTACTAAATATCACTCTAAATTTAGCAATTAAAATTTTTTCGAAATGTTTAAAACATGTACTGTTTGAATGTAATATATTCCTGTAATTCCTTTTAATATAAAAATAAAAAAAAATATTTTTTTAAGTATCAAAAGGACAAAGATGTATAAAAAATTTCTTAATCATTACGTTATAATTAAATTAATTATAACTAAATTAATAAAGTATTATAATAAATCATTCTAATCCGTATATAACAATAATTAGAGTTAATTTAATGAATCTTACAAAACGTATTTGTGAATTGAACAGAATTATTGTACATCATTTCATAAAGAAATGCTTTAAATATATATATTACGTAAATATTAATTTTTAATTTAAAACAAATAACTAGCGCATTTTACGAACTTCCATATTTTTCTATTAATAATTTTATATAAAAGAATATATACAAAAATTTTAATTTTAAAATACGTATTTTTGGTTCAATATAAGATAATAAATGTTATACAGTTAAATCTTGAATAATAAGAAAAATAATAAGTATATACAAACATACACAAATGATTGAATGTTTAAATTCTCAAATTTATATATTTATATACAGATACATTATCATCTCTCTTTTTTATAGAATGTATAAATTTAAAAAAATTTGTATAGTTATATGTTTATATATTGTAATAATGTATGTTTATTTTTTGCATAGTCAATTACAAACTGATATAATTTGCTTCGCTACCAATTTAAATGACGCATCTTTACAAATTTTATCGTCCATTCGATCACCAGTAGAATTAGCAATTTTATCTAAAAAATTTACGGGAACCTTAAATGATTTAATTGAAACTGGTATGAAAATAGTTGGTCAGACAATAACAGAAATGAAATCACAAGTTGTTGTATCACTCAATCATATTTGTCTTAGCTGTATTAAATTTTTATATTCATCAAAATCTGTAGCTATAGATCCGACTGCTCCTAATGCAAAAAATCAACTTTCTACTGCCGGACGCGCGGTAACCGATTCAATAAATTATCTTCTTGATTTATGTACATGTAATGCTCCTGGACAAACAGAATGTGATAATTCTATACGAACAATTCAGTCAATGCTTCCATTATTAGATAATCCAAATGAATCGATTTCAGACGCTTCCTATTTTGATTGTCTTGAAATTATCATGGAAAAAAGTAAAAGCTTAGGAGATGGAATGACTGGCATTGCTAATCATGCTAAAAAATCAGAACATCAACACTTTTCAATGGCAATCAAAGGAGTTTCAACATCGATATGTGGTTTAATTGAAGCAGCTGCTCAAGCTGCATACTTAGCTGGTGCTAGTGATCCTACATCAGTTGCTGGTAAACCAGGATTAGTAGATCAAGCTCAATTTTTTCGAGCAGCACAGTCCATCAATTCAAGTTGTCATAATCTAGGAAATCCTAATTCATCCCAGCAACAAGTCCTATCTGCTGCTACTGTAATTGCAAAACATACTAGTACTTTGTGCAATGCTTGTCGTTTAGCATCTAATAAAACTAATAACCCTATTGCTAAACGGCACTTTGTTCAATCCGCTAAGGATGTCGCTAATTGTACAGCTATTTTAGTTAAGCAAATTAAAGCTCTGGATATAAATTATTCAGAAACAAATAGAGAAAGTTGTATAGATGCTACAAAACCATTATTAGAAGCTGTTGATAATTTATGTACATTTGCAAGCTCACCAGAGTTTCTTAGTCAACCTGCTAAAATTTCAACAACTGCTAAAGGTACCCAAGAACCAATAATAACTGCAAGTAAATCTATCATTAATGGTTCATATGCAATGTTACTTGCTGCAAAAAGCCTTGCAGTAACACCTAAAGATCCTCCAACATGGCAATTATTAGCAAATCATAGTAAAAATGTTAGTGATTCAATCAAAGCTTTAGTAGCTTCAATACGTGATAAAGCACCTGGTCAAATAGAATGTGATTTAGGTATACAACAAATCACTTTACAAATTCGAGATCTTGATACAGCATCATTGAATGCAGTTTCTCAAACATTTCTACCACGAAAAGAAAATACAAGTCAGGGTTTTATTGATCAAATGGCTAATACGATTTGTGAATTACATGATAAATTAGAATTCTTACGGAATGCTGCTAAATCCGAAGCTGAAAATATTGGGCATGCTGTAACACAAGTTGTATTGTACTGTGAAGCATTGGTTTATAGTGGAATAGGCTCGGCTTCATATATGATACAGTCCAAACAGCAAATGATGTTATTAGATCAAACGAAAACTATCGCTGAATCGATTTTACAATTTATATATGTAACAAAGGAATCGGGTGGTAATCCAAAAGCAAAAAATCTTCATAATGATGTAGACGAAAGTATAGAGTCAACTAAAGAATCACTTCAAGAATTAAAAAATACACTAGAAACAATTTCATCGTCAAAGGGTATTGTAACCGGATTAATCGAGACTATTACTCGAGCGATGGTAAAACTGGACGATGACAGAATTTCAACAATAGAGAATTGTGATTCATTTGTTGATTATCAATCAAGAATGATTGACGCTGTCAAGGAAATAGCACATTTAGCACAAGAAATTGTAAGTACGAGAACTTTCTGTAAATTAGTTTATACGATTGCATTGAATAAATTAAAAATAGAAAAATTATTTCTTTTTATATTTTAAATAAAATGAAATTTAATAAAATTTTAAGTAAAATAAACTTTATTTTTAGAAACTACTTACAAATAGATTTCTAAATTAAATAGAAAATCGTTTTCTATTTACTTCGGTATGTATGTGTATCTTATAATTGTATGTATTTAATTTCATTTTTTTTTATATTTTAAAAAGTAAATACATATAAAATTAAATGAGGATTGTTATGATTTTTTAAAAGTAGAAATAAATATTAAAAGAAAACGTATGATATTAATTAATGTTATAAAATATCTGGATTGTAATATTTTGCATAAATACATTTTTTTATAGTCGAGCAAAGCAATGGATACGGGAATATTGGGACCTGTTTTGGTGGATATTTCTCATAAGTATATTCAACTAGCTAAAGATACATATAGTGCATCAATTGCTACTTCAAATTCAGCTGTATCATCAAAACTGCGTATTGAAGTTCAAGAATTAGGAAAAACATGTACAGATATTATTGGAACTGCTGGAAATCGACAAATGATATCAAATGATATTTATGTACAACAAGAAGTATCTGACTGTAGTAAATGCATTAGTGAAAAAGTATCCCAAATACTAGCTACTCTACAAGCTGGACTGCGTGGAACACAAGCATGTATAAATGCTGCTAGTACTGTTTCAGGAATTATAGGAGATCTTGATACTACAATAATGTTTGCTACGGCTGGTACTTTACATGCAGATAATGAAAGTGAAACATTTGCTGATCATAGGGAAAATATTCTCAAAACAGCTAAGGCACTAGTAGAAGATACTAAAACTCTAGTTGCTGGAGCTGCATCTTCGCAAGAACAATTAGCTGTGGCTGCTCAAAATGCTGTATCAACTATTCTTCAACTAGCTGATGTTGTCAAATATGGAGCAGCAAGTCTCGGAAGCAATAATCCAGAAGCACAAGTAATGTTAATAAATGCTGTGAGAGATGTTGCTTCAGCTCTTGGAGATCTTATACATGCTACTAAAGCTGCTAGTGGAAAACTCATAAACGATCCTAGTATGGCACATCTTAAAGATTCGGCAAAGGTAATTAAAATTATTATTTTCTATTTTTTATAGAATGAAATCAAATGACTTTGTTATTTCTGCGTACAATTTTTAAATACCTTAATATACAAAATATTTTAGCTATTTAAAATGATTGACAATGAAAAAAAATTAAACTTTTATTTAGTTGATTAACTTGATACTATTATCTAAAATCGACTACAACGATAAAATATAGAATTTGAGATTATTCATATTTTGTAAAGCTTATTATGTAATACATATAATCATGTTAAATTCGAAAAAATATAAAAACATTTTATATTATGAGGAAAATCATCTGTTTAAAAATAACATGCAATCATTTATCAATTTAAATATATATTTTCCAACAATCGAATTTTTTTTGTATTTTTATCATAAACATTAATAACTTTTAATAATACGAGATTACTTATTACTTAACATATTTATAAAAATGAATTATAAAATTTAGACAAAATTAATCAATATTACAAATATGTAATATAACAAATATGCAAACTGTCAGTTGATAATTTTACCAAAAATACATTAAACTGATGCAATCATAATTCCTTTATGATAATATTATGTCTTAGATTTTACAAATAAAAATTCAAACTAAAAATGAATGTAAAAAGTACATCTATAGTAAGTTTGGCTCATCATTTATATATATATATATAAATATATATATTGTGTTAACTATAAACTGTTTATAGAAACTATTAATTTTTTCAAGAAAATAAATATAATTTCATTAATATTTACATGAAGTTGTATAGTAAATCTCTAATCACTGTGCAGTTATAACTTTTAAATATTTTTGACATAATAATTCATGAGAATTAAATAAGACTTAAATATCTCAACAACAAAAATTTATTAGTCATAATAACATATGAAATGAATAACCATATAGCATTAGCTAGCACTTATCTAATGGTTAAAGATGAATAATAATAATAATTGAAAGCTAACTGTATAATTTTAAAGTACGAAACATTTATGAAATGCTGAAATATATTTTTGTCAATTATTTATTTTGCACTGCCTTCTTTTTATAATATCACATTGTTTTATAGATTTATTAAAAAAATTTATTCCCTTTAATTTGAAATCGTAATTTTCAGAGTACTATTATTAACCATTCAAAAATATTATAGATGAAATAAGACTACTTATTTAATACTTATTTTATAAAAACTTCATTCGAATTGTAGCCGTTTAGTTTTCTATTTAATTTTTCGTGACTGATTTAGAAAATTTATAAATTAATAGCAGTTTTCATATCTTAATATTACTACATCACATATACGAAATATATTGTCAATTTGCATATCAAAAATTTACAGTACAGATTCTTACGCCATAATTGTATTCTTGAGATTACATCAACTATTTATTACATTGTATAAATTAATTATAAATCATCTACCATAGCCTTGCCATTATGATTTGTCAACATTATTTAACAGCTACAGAGGGTATTAAAAAAATAGTTAAAATCTAATAAGATTAGTTATTAAAAAATTCAAGTATTTTTAAAAAATATATACAATATACGTATATATATACTTATATAAACTGACATTATATTTTCAATTAAATAACGTCACGTGAAACAAACTAAAAAGCATTTGGTTACATACTAATGAAATGTAATTAATATTTATAA
The DNA here is from genome assembly GCF_000503995.2 of Ceratosolen solmsi marchali. Lineage (NCBI taxonomy): Eukaryota > Metazoa > Arthropoda > Insecta > Hymenoptera > Agaonidae > Ceratosolen > Ceratosolen solmsi. The sequence continues at coordinate 59,133 of NW_011948460.1, forward strand.
AAACAAACCACTATGAATACTACTATATATTAATAATAAAAATTAATATTACAAATACATACAAGCTTTAGATATATTCTAACATATATTTAAAGATTATTGTTTTTTCCTACCTCACATGCATCTATCTTACTAAGTTTCATCAATATATTAACAATTAAAAAAAAGTTGTAATAATAAAACAAATATGCAAAATAAAAATACATATTTAATAGCTTTTTTTATTATGTAGGTGAGATTATAATTTGAAACTACAGATTTTAATATTTGAAAGAAAATATGAATTTATGGAAAAATTGAAACACGTGTGATACGTGTGTTATTTATTTACTTACAATAATATTTAGCCATTGATTATTTTTAGTAATATATTAATATTTTATCAAATAATATTAAATAAAAAAATGTTAATACAAAAATTGTCTAATATTATTATTGAACTGTCCATCTTATGCAATAGATAGTTTGCATTTTGTAACAGTAATGAAGTAGGAAATTAATTTTAATTTAATTTATAAAATCTCTGTAATTATTTTTTCATTAATTTTTTTCCTTTTTTATTTTTCTTGTTACTTCTCATGAAAATGAATCCTTTATTAAATAAAACAATGATAAAATTACAAAAACACGCAAATTTTTGTACGAACTAATAATTGTTCCTTTGCACTCTATTCTATTTCACTTATTTGGTATTTTGTTTATATTTTCTTACATTATAAGTTTGTGAAAGATTTAATGTTAATATAATAAGTACATGAATAACGAGTAATAATTTATTAATAACTTGGTATATATAAATAAAAAGGTATTGAAGTAAAAATAATAAATATAATATAAAATATGATTCTTAAGTAAAGTACACCAAAACACATTTTAATTCCATTTTCTTGGAATTAACTCTTGGATACTTCAGATTGCAACGGTAAATATTTGAAAATTTGATAAGCATTGTGTTATGGTATGTGTATAGTACATTAAAAATTTGATATTATTTATAATACAAATTTCTTATAAAAAAATAATTAAAGAAGTTGAAATTGATGCCAATATTTTAGTAACCATTTTCTCTGTACTTTTAAAATGTATCTAAAATTAAAATTTTTTTACTGCTTTTATATGTATTATATATATTAAATAGTTAAAATTTTATTTAATACGATTATACCTTTTATTATTTATAAGAACAATGAATCATAATTTTATATAATAGTTCATCTAAAAATATATAAAATTACATTATATTCAAAGATTAAATATACTTAAATATAATGCAAATAATTGTATATATTTAGGCAAACTAATATAATAGATTACAGTTGAAAATATTTTCTAACGAACTTGGAGAGAATTATTAATTTGACAATTAAGGTAAAAAATTGAAAAAGTATATTTTTATTTCAGAGCAACAGTCACGTATTCACTTAGTCTGTCTCGGATACAAACTTTGATTAATTTTACGGGAGATTTCAAAAGTTTTTTTTCTTTTTATTTTATAGAATAGGATATTCAACTATGGATATGTAGACAACATAAAAATATTGCAGCATTGGGTGATGTATAAGAATTTCAGTAGTCGGTCTCTTGTATTGTGTGAATTGATATTTTTATTTTTCGATAAAATAATGTACTTAACTACTTTTAATTATATACAAATATCGATTCAATTTGTAATTTATTTTTAATATTTTCTCGAATTTTAAATTTTATATATCTATTTTAACTTATTTAACTTACGTGAAAACTACTGCTGACATTAATAATGAGCTGATTTTAATTCCAAATATATTAATATAGTGTGTTATGGTTAATGTTATTTATATTAATATTTTTTAGCTATATAATGGTATGTAAATGATGAGTTATATTAAGTTGTATTTCGATCGCTCATCATATCCATTTTAATTTAATAATAAACTAGCTCTATTTTCTCAAAATTATAATTCTAATAAAATTGTCAGATTAAAGCTCAATTCCAAAATTCATTTTCATTTATTTTTTTCTAATTTTAAAAACATATTAACCATTTTAATGAAACTATAGCTTATAAACTATAGATACTAAAATTAAATAATTTTTATAGCACACAAATGGTAAAGTGATTTTTACTTTACTGATATTATTACTTACTATTGATAAAATTACTTTTATCACATAACTCGAGTGTTTTTATCGCTTTGTTCTATAGAAATGTTTATAATTTTTAGGTAGTACAATTGTTCACCTTAACTTTTTAAAAAAGTCTTCAGTGACTGAGATTTTCAATATAAATATAATTTAATAATGAATAACTTATTTTAAAACATTATTAGTCCTTTTATTAGCTCCTTATATTATTACTCCTAACATTAAAGTTCTTCTCGAATAAAACCTCGTTCTATGTATATAAAATTACTAAAAATTATTTTTCATTAGGAAAAATACAACATATATAAATTACATTAATAATAATTTACAATAGTATTTTTATCATCTTATTTTTGTATTTTATTTATTAAAAAAATTGAATAAATATTCAGATCGACTCTAAAAAAATTTAAACCATGTGAATGTAAAAGAATCTTGTTAGACTAAAATGAATTCATAATTAATAAAAATCATTTGTTACATAGTTGTATTTTATTAATTATACAAAAAATTTTATATAGAATTAAAAAAAATGTTCTAAGCACGAAATATAGTTCTTTTAATTTTTAATTTTTTTTATGGTCACGTAATAATGTATATAAGAAAAGACATTTAACATAAACTATAATAAAATTTAAATAAATTACTTATCTGAATAATTCATAGTACTATTGTTAAAATAATATAATCTAGAGAAGGGAATAGAGGAAAGAAATTACAATAATATTTTTTCTCATATATCATTGATAATATTTTAATAATATTGACGTCTACGGTAAAATAAATAAAAAAATTTATTTAAATATTTCGATGAAAACATCAAAAAATGAATTTTGGAATTAATCATTTATTGATTATCTATTTCTTTGACAATTTAATTTAATTTCATGCATTATATATTACACATGAGTTATTGTCAATGTAATAAAAAAGGAGTCACGATTACTTCAAATTCTAAATATTTGAATAAAAATATTTCGTTCGAAATCTGTTCTTATTGCAAGTAATAATATTCGCTTTGATTACTGTTACAATAATTTTATAGTTTATTATGATATCTCATTTTTACTATAAAAATAAAAAATATTAAATACTATTAATTTTTGTTATTAAAAATATGAATAATATGGAAAATCTAATTTTCTTCGTATCTAAATGATGCATGTCATTTTCTATAAGTATATTTATGAATACGTTACACAAATAATTTTATAACATTTTTAAAAATAAATGCTTTTACAACTTATTTCATATATTGAACAATATATTATATGTAATTAAAAATCAAAAGTCGTATATAGTATTTATTTTAAATATAAAAGATAATTTATGTTACTGTATATCTATATATATATATGAAGAATATTAATATTTTTAAATAAAATTAATGAGAATATAATAAGAATATTAATCAATAGAATATTATTTTATATTCACTAGTTATTATGAAAACTATTTCTAACACTTTTATAATATTTGCTGGGTTATCATGCAATACATTGTATTTAAAATGAATGTTTAAAAATGGCAACAATAATTATTAAATAAATTCATATAAATATTGCAATATTTCCTTTTAATAAAATACATTATTTATAGATATATCAGAATTTTAAATAGTTGAAAGAGTGATAGTATTGTTGAATCTTGAAATACTGTATGTATGCAATTTTTTACAAATTTCAGTCGGATATTAAATATCTTGATTTCTACTTCGAGAGAAATATTTTTTTTAATTTGGTAATAATTCTGATGGAAGTGCAATGAAATTGACAAAAACACCTTAGTATAAAAAATTTAATGTAACAAAGTTAATACAGGTCAAATATCTTGCTTAAATATATTAATAATCAAAATAATTGCACATATTTGACAGGTATTTAATTAAAAAATTGAAAACTTTATACGTTATGTTATTTTAAAATAGAATTTTAATTTATGAAAATACCTTATATAAATTTTCGGTAAAGAATTTTTTTAATGTCTTAGTCTGCTAAATTTTCTTACTACGATTTCCATATTTAAATTTATAATGTATATTTCGAAGATAAATTATATTATATGAATATAAATTAATTATTTTAAAGACAAATTATATTATTTTGAAGATATAATTTAAACCAAAATTTATTTTTAGTAAATTATTCCATTTAAAAGTATATGAAGTATATATACAGCAGTATCTACTTATTTACATATTTCAAACATTTTTTGTAGGTAATGGTTACTAACGTCACATCATTGTTAAAAACTGTAAAAGCAGTTGAAGATGAGCATGCACGTGGCACACGGGCATTAGAATCAACTATTGAAGCAATTGCTCAAGAAATTAGAACATTAAATTCATCAGAAAACATAAAAAATAACACAACATTGGATGATCTTATAAGATGCACTAAAAATATAACTACATCTACAGCAAAGTCTGTAGCTGCTGCAAATAGCTGTAAGCAACATGACATAATTGCTGCTGCTAATATGGGCAGAAAGTCAATCAGTGATATGCTTTTAATTTGTAAAGCCGTTAGATGGAATTATGCAAAAACTGAAGATATGAAAGAACGTATAATCAAAGCAGGCCAGGATATAGCTATTAATTATAGAGAATTACTACAAGTAATACTTCAAATAACAACAAAATCAAGTGAATGTAAGCATTTGCTTTTACCAGTTTCTCGTAAAATATCACAAAATGTTACTGAGCTTATAGCGGTTACTGAAATTTTAAAAGGAAATAAATGGGTTGATCCAGATGATTTAGCAGTCATTGCTGAAAATGAATTATTAGGAGCTGCAGCTAGTATAGATGCAGCTTCCAAAAAATTAGCTAATCTTCGTCCTCGTAAAAATATTCAGGTAATAATAATTATTATATATATATGTATAAAATATTACTAAAACTTCATAGAAAAAGCTTTTTATTAGATTACTATAAGATATGTTTGATATTCTTGGTTGTTGAATTTTAATCAACCAGGAGTCAAACATATTATTATAGTAACTAGTCTCTTCTTCAATTAGTATTTATAAAATATTGCTGGTAAGTTTATAATTTACATCTATTTAAAATTTAGAATATTCTAGATAATATGATTAATAATACGGATAAAAATAATGATAATTTAATTCTATTTTTTTGCTTAAGCTTAAACTTTAATTTGGTTTAAGTTTTACTCAACAGTTTGCAATTTATAAGATAGTTAGCAGTTTATTTCTAATTTTTTTTATCTTCTACATATTGTAATAAGAAGCCTATTATCTTTTTTATTGTTAATAGTTTATTTCTGGTAATACCATTTTGAGGTTATTCAATATTTCTATGATGAAATTTATCCTTGTTGATTCAGATCATTGTATGTATATTTACTTTTATTTTATTTATCGTACCCGTCTAAGAAATATTGCAATGCTTAGATTTCCATCAGATACACATAATTATATGTAAAGGTATGTAGTTATGTAAAAGGTGTAATAGAAAGGTATGTAGTTGTTCGAAATTGTAAGAATATTCCTAAGTCATTTGACATCTGGAAAACTAGCTGTTAGAGTTTCGAAAAATCAAGTCGTTAAGCACCTGGCAAAATTCAAAGTCTTGAAAAACAAGTTATAAAAATATAAGGAAAAAAACCACGTTGCTTGACATTTGGAAAAAGGGTATTACAAGCAACAATGTAGTACACGGCGCACAACGCATAGGCTGTTGTCAAACCCAACTGCATGTGACTCGGATAGTGAAGCAAGAACGCGCCAAAAGAGTTCCCCTGATGGTGGGGATGCAAGTAAGAAGCGCTCTGATTAGAGCCGCCAATAATGAAAGAATCAATACGATTGAAGACGTCAAGAAAGAGGCGCTCTGATTGGAAACGCCAAGAAAGAGGCAATTCGTAAAGACGACGCTGTGGCCGAGAATGCTTTTAAGAAAGACGCCGTCAAAGCGCAGCAGCTTTTTCTCACAAAAGAAGCCTTGCCGGCTTCTTCTCAAAAAAGAACGCCAAAGAACAAGGATGTAGACATAAATAGTAAGGGCTAAGAATTAAGAGGCAAAGGCTGGTCATATCCAATTTAGAATAAGTGCAAATAAATCATACACTCACAGTAGTGCAAGAAAATGAAAATGGAACAAGAAAACAGTGGTGCAACCTCGCAGTTCTACGTGTACAATTGCACCACTATGCGCACAACACGAAGAGGACCAGGGAAGTTACACACTCCTACCTATACATGTACTGCATATTACCACCACGTAGCAGCCATAAAGGAAAAGCAATACAGATAAAAATTCATCATCAACACTTAGAATTATTATAGTGTAATTTAACGGGATGACATCAATAAATACCAATAAATGAAGAAAGTATTAATTATTGAATACATGCACTATCCTGTCCACTTGTCCGCAATCCTCCCATCAACTATCTGGGAGTTTAGTGATTTTAGTTATATTAATATATTTTTAATAATTTTATACGAGCATACCGTGAATGCGATAAGTGATTACTTTATAGTTGAAGTAATCACACAGTTAGTTAAGTAATAGAAAAAATCTAATACCTTCTTCATTGTGTTGCTCTCATCAAAATTAAGTAAAATTAATTTGATACTATGACAGTTACACTGCGCAGTTGACTTTGATAAGAAAACTAAAGACTTGTTTTATTGAGTCTTTATCTTTTTAATATATTTTACTAATTAAAAAATATGATTATAAAGGATTGCAAAACTTCTAACCTTGCATAATAAGCTTTCTGGTTCTAAATGTTGAACGTTAATTAAGAGGAAACTGATAAACTACCAAAAAATAACAATGAATCGAGAAGAAAACATGGTCGATAGTCGACTTACGTGATTACGAATGGAAATACATCAAAAGAATGAAAATTAAATTGAATTAATATTTTACAACATTTTATATTTACTATCTAAATTTTATTATATTTCTATAATAAGTACTTTCGATGTAGGTCATCTAAAGTTCTGTTTTTTTTTCTATTTATTTCAATCATAGTTTTATATATTAGCTTTTATAAACAAATCCCCTATTTTTCAGATGTTAGTATTTTAGTAAATTAAAATCGGAACACGTTGCTGTCTAGTCGTTAATACAGCTTGTCGAAAAAAAACCTTTAACTTGCTCTATTCTCCTATGAATCTTCCATTAGTGTTTAATAAGTATATATTATTCCTTTTTTATTATCGCTTGTTCCCTTTTTTATTTATTATATTACTTTTATTTTATATTTATTTACACACATTTACTTTTTCACAATTTTTTTTGTTGCCAAAAATATTTTTCTGTTTTTCCTTCTGAGTAACCTTTCTAATAGCGGTTTTTCTATTCTTACTTTCTTAATTTATATTAATTAATTTTTTTAGAAAATATTTACACTTACCAATACATACATTTTTTCATTTTTAATAGTTTTTGTATTTTCATGTCTTTTTTTTATTTCTGCAAATGAAAAATTAATATATTCCTTTTTCATTTTTTGTGTAATTTGTATTCATATTTTTTGTCATTCATCGGCAATCTGTATTATGGACAATAAAAAGTTTCAACTATATTTTTCTTAATTTTATTTTATCAGTATCATATTTTTTTAGTTCTCTTTATCTTGATTTTACATTATAATTTGACTCGTAATTATTCCTTTTTTAATATTCTTCCGTATTATTAATAATACAAAACTTTTTTTGTAATTCTTTCATCTTCTGTGATATCTGATACAATATTATTTCATAACTTTTATAAATTAAATTCAATTAATTAAAAATTTGTTAATTATATTCATACTTCTATTATCTGTCAGCGTCATTAAAATGACATTGATTATTAAACATAACTACCTGTTTGTTAATTTCAAACAATAATAAAAATACAAACATATTCATTTGAAGTAATTTAATAGTTTGCTGATCTTGTAATTGATATTGTTGTACAATATTCATTTGTTGAAAGACAAAACACCAGTATCCATTTCATGTAGTCATACTACCTGATTTTCCTATATCTATATGTACCATTCTTACTGCCGCAAGATTCTGATATAAATGTCTCAAGATTTTCATTAAAAATTTTCAGAGATATAGCAAATGCAAAAATTGTCATTATAAATTTTTAAATAAATTTAGTTCTAAATTTTAATGATAAATGTGGCAAAACCATGTATAGTTTATATAAATTTTTAAAGGTTTTGCAAACTCATGAGAATAAATACGTCATTACAGAATTAAGTAATTTAATACATTTAATATTTGAATATATAATAATTAATTTTTATATTTTTAGGAAACAAAAGAAGAATTAAACTTTGACGAAATTATTTTAGAAGCAGCTAAATCAATAGCTGCAGCTACTTCAGCTTTAATTAAAGCAGCAAGTGCTGCTCAAAGAGAATTAATATCTTCTGGCATCGTTTCAAGAACTCCTTTAATGAGTTCGGATGATGGGCAATGGTCTGAAGGATTAATATCAGCAGCTAGAATGGTAGCTGCAGCTACACATAGTTTGGTAGAATCTGCAAATACATTAGTTCAAGGACTCAGTAGCGAAGAAAAATTAATTTCCAGTGCTAAACAGGTCGCCAGTAGTACTGCACAACTTTTAGTAGCTTGCAAAGTAAAAGCTGATCTTGATAGTGAAAGTACAAAACGCTTACAAGCCGCGGGTAATGCTGTAAAACGAGCTACAGATAATTTGGTTCGTGCTGCTCAACAAGCAATACAACATGAAGAAGAACGGTCGCTTATCTTAAATCGACGAATAGTGGGTGGTATTGCACAAGAAATTAATGCAAGATCAGAAGTATTACGTATAGAAAAAGAACTTGAAGAAGCTAGAGGGAGGCTTACTGCAATAAGACAAGCAAAATATCGAAACCGTGGTGATGCATCTGATTTGGATATCGATATTGATCAAAATAATGACGATACGTTTTCACATTGTGAAATAAAATTTGACGCTTTACCATCAAACTGTTTTAATTTACAATTTTGTGATTCTAAATCATCGGAAGAATTTCCAAATTTATCAGAAAACATGAATCATATTAAAAATTTTAATGAAAATTTAATTAGTCCTGAAAAGGTTAATGTAACTCAAAATACGCTCGAAAAAAAAAAAAAAGCGGAAATATGTGCTCCTATATTTTTAGAAAATTCGTGTGATCTATAATGTATTTTCCATGCGTGGATGAATCAAAATTTAAAACAACTAATGTTGATTTATCATATCACTTGAATTCATTTGACAAAAAAATATAATAAAAATTTACATTAATAATTAAGACCGATGTTTAAGTTTATAAATACTGTCAATAATATTAGTAAAAAATTTTAAACGGATATAAGATCAACAAAGCTAGCGATAGTATCATAAAATCATGATCCAATCTCTCAATTTATTAAGTACGGTTTTGCAATGTTATGTAAACATATTAATACTTTTAATATTATACATATAAATTAATTTTATTAATGATATATAATTATTTTTAAACAGTTTACATATATTAAAATGATAAAATAATAGAAAAACAATTTTTTAATATATATTACTGATGTTTTAAAATTGAAAATTCTTATGTAAATAGTACAGTTTGTAATATGGTTTATGCAATACAAATTATTTAATATCTATTATTAAGGAATGAAGAATATGACAAAATATTAGTTTACAATGAATAAACATATTTTAATGACTATTAATAAATAATATCACAATTATCTTGTATGATTATTTTTCATAATAAAAAATTAATTATATACAATATATTATTAACATTTCCTTAAACCTTACAAAATTAACAATCTTCATTCTATATTAATCAAACAAATTGAAAATTTTGACAATTTTTTATAAAAGAATATAAATACAGAGTATTGTTATATAAACAATTAAATATGTCAATCAAATGTAGAACATTAAATAAATGTCAATCAAAATGTGTGTAAATGAAACAATATAGAATATTTTTCATGTATATTTTATTTATTAATCTAATTCTTACATACCCTATCTTGTCTAGCGTTAATTTTTTAATATTTCAATATTTAGAAAATAATAAAATAGGGTACAACCATGTTGTTTCATTTAGCTGATTTGACCTTTTTATATGCGATTCATTTATTTTAGTAAGGTAACATTAAAACGAAATAATTATTATTTTTATAGTAAAATACTTTATTTTAAAATGTAGGTTAATTTGTTTTTAGCATACATTTGATGGTTGCCAAAATAGTTTTCAAAACATAATGAAGTCATTTTTATATTTATTTTTTACTTATACACTATAGTTATATTAATATAATATATATTTATACGAACATTTTATTATATTTATATGTTTGGGATTGAAGTAATTTTCAAGACGGTCTCTCTCTAAGAAAAAATGGCAGTTCTATCATCGCGCTGTCCTCACCGCTATCAATCCGTCAAAAAACTAGAAATGTAAATTGTATTGCTAATTGTACAATATAAAATTGATTACAATGGAGTTCTCAAGAAGATGCACTCACCCTTTCAACAACATCTTGAATGAATTCTCGCCACATTACCATTGACTAAGATTCAGGCCTTCTCAGCAAATTTCCCTGAAAAAACACGAATTCACCTTCGTGGATGTATTCAATAGCAGATTAGAGATATTGGAAGAATAATTCGATAGGAATACAAGGGACGAAAATAAAACGTGCAAGGCTACGAGAGCGTGTTGTATTTGTTACGTCATCGGAACTCGCTCGCAATCATTCAAGAATCCTCTTCCAAAGAATTATCCAAGTCTAAGAAGAACTCTGGATTCATTTCTTGGCACACATCAATTCTGCTACACAAATAAATAACAAATCCTTTAATATGTTATTGTTCGAAATTGTAAGAATATTTTCAAGTCATTGGACATCTGGAAAACTAGCTATTAGAGTTCCAAAACAAATCAAGTCGTTAAGCATCTGGTAAAAACATGTCGTTCAAAGTTGTGAAAAACAAGTCATAAAAATGCAAGCAAAAAACCACGTTGCTTGACATTTAGAAAAAGGGTCATATAAGCAACATTGTAGTATACGGCGCGCAACGCATACGCTGTTGTCAAACCCAACTGCATGTAACTCGGATAGTGAAGCAAGAACGCGCCAAAAGAGTTCCCCTGATGGTGGGGATGCAAGTAAGAAACGCTCTGATTAGAGCCGCCAATAATGAAAGAATCAATACGATTGGAGACGCCTAGAAAGAGGCGCTCTAATTGGAAACGCCAAGAAAGAGGCGCTCTGATTGGAAAAGCCAAGAAGGAGGCAATTCGTAAAGACCACGCGGTGGCCGAGAATGCTTTTAAGAAAGACGCCGTCAAAGCACAACAGCTTCTTCTCACAAAAGAAGCCTTGCCGGCTTCTTCTCAAAAAAGAACGCCAAAGAACAAGGATGTAGACATACATAGTAAAGGCTAAGAATTAAGAGGCAAAGGCTGGTCATATCCAATTTAGAATAAGTGCAAATAAATCATACACTCACAGTAGTGCAAGAAAATGAAAATGGAACAAGAAAACAGTGGTGCACAGAGCACAGCATAATCATAACCTATAAGGAGCCGCTCGAGATAAATTCAGCAAATAATACGAGGTATAGCCAGCAAAACACAAAACAGTAACTACCACCAAGATGAACTGCCACCAAGAGCACACCTGCAAAGCCTACAGGGTAAGCAATAAGCCAATAACAAAGCAAATCAAGCTACTGCCTCGTGCGACCATACAAGGAAGTCGGGGGCTTACGACCTTGTTCTTCAACGTGTATAATTCCACCACCACGTGTATTATATATAGAAGACCAGAAAGATTATCAACCTTCTACCTGTACATACAACGCACATTACTGCTCTGTGGGAATAGCAATACAAAACTCAAGAAACGAAGACATTCAAACATCAACTAAAATTCATTATAACACAACTAATGCAATTATTGCAATAAACTATAATAAATAACGAAACTATTTATTATTGAATACATGCACTATCCTGTCCACTTGCCCGCAATCCCCCCATCAACCATCTGAGAGTTTACACCTAACTTTAGATATTTGGCCCTCCTGTATTTTTCGACAGCATACTCAACTAACCCTGGCATACAAACGACAGCAGTATTGGACCTTGGCGGACGAACTTCAAAATAGTCTCAGACTCGACGATGCATTACATGTGCATGACAGAAAGGGAATCCATGCTCAACATTTAACGGACCAATTACCGCTGTCTCGAGTAAACCATCAAACTGTTATCAAACACAGGTGTTGACTATGCCAGTCGCTTTAACGATAAAACTCTAGACAGGGAGAAGTAAAATTCCGACAGATGGATTTATCGCGGCATTCCGACATTTTTTAGAAGCATCCTACAAACTGTACACAAGGTTCCCAAGAACAATAACAGACAGCTAAGACCATCTTGAAAGACTACTCTCAATGGGAATTCAATCTATCAACTACGCCACATGCGGGAGGAAAATGGGAAGCAGTGGTAAACTCCGCCAAGTTTCACATAAGGCGCACCATTCGAGAAAGGACATTTGAAGAAATCACCACACTGCTTGCCCAAATTGACGCGATCCTGAATACAAGGCCATTAGAATTAATGCGCGATAACTCCAAAGACCATTCAGCACTTACCGGACATTCGTAATCGAGAACCCATTTACTACTATCCCACAACCATCTCATAAAAAATTGTAAATTTCAGGAACAACCCGCTGGAAGCTGATAAGCAACGTGTACAACGACTCTGGTCACAGTGGTCGACTAACTACTTGCATCAACAACTGTCAAGTTCAAAATGGCACTACCCATGGAATGATATCCAAGTTGGCTAATTTAATTAGTGCTCATCACAGACGAACGATTATTTCTCTGTAACTGGCCACTTGCAAGAGTTATTGTGACTCACTGGTGAGGTCGAGACGGTCTCACCAGAATAGTTACATTAAAGACTTTGTCCACCACGATGGTAAGGGCAGTTCACAAATTAGCAGTGCTACCCATCCAATAGAACGACAAGAATCATCATCTAGAGTGATGATGGCGGGTAGAATGTTCAGGATTGAACTACCCAGCAATGAAAATTTATCGCTTTATTTAATATGATTCCATTACATTTATACTTATTATTAATGCGTAATATTTGAAGTATTCGCTACGAACATTCTCCATGGAATTTAAGCTTTATGCTGTATACGCATATTAACAAAGGAAGATTCTCCAATCTACTAAACCTTACTTTCCAAGAATTTGACAGGATTTCCAAGAATTACACACTCTAAATGTACGTAATCATATATAAGGAGCAACAGACGACGAAGAAAAGTCTTGTTGAATAAGTCAAAGTGAAATTAGTGTAAGTCATAACAGTTAAAGTTCTACACGTCTGTGTAAGGTATACTTATTTGTTTACATTATTTATTATCTATTGCTAGCCAGCTATCGGTGCACCCTCTGCAACGAGACTCTAGTCAGACCGCGTTGAGGGTGACGACATAGACTGGCATCTCCAGCAAACTATTTGTAACACATATTATTATTATTATTATTATTATTATTATTACGGCTCAGCACCAACAGGTTTCTGCAACTTGATTCTGATCATACCGCTGAAGAGGGAGCTGATACTGTTTGATATTACCCACAAATTCATCTCTTGCGATTCTCTCCACACGTGCTATCGCCGAAAAAAGCGCCCATGGATTCGAGACTCTTCCTATTCTCTCCCCAAAAATAACCACCGATAAAAGCGCCTATGGATTCGCGACTCTTGCAATTCCCTCCTCTATTAAGAACAATAATGCGTACCCAGTACAACCAGCACAGTCTTTGCCTTGCACTCCCGGACGACGTTCTACAGTTAATGGTCAACCGTTAAATCACGACGAAATCAACAATTCTCATAACGATCGGTAACAACAACAATCAATGTAACATAACCTTAAATAAAGGTCACTAAAACCAATTGCGTTTACACTGAATCGATGCATTAACCTTTCACTCATCCCTCTCCCATCACCATTAAACCGGTGGTACGGTCTAATCCATCTATCTTGCTCTTCGACCAATTCTGGTGACTGGAATTCCAAACACCAAGTCTTGTGAATAATATTTGTTGACATCTTTTTTAGATACTTACGAACAGACGGTTTTACTAAGTTAGTTCTAGTTCTATATATTAATCATTAAAGTCCATCTAAAATAAAATTTACTACAAATGTATAGATATTTAAATTATATATTTTTATAAATGATATTATACAATTTTTTCTTTTTTCCTTTACTTTACATCCTTTACCTTTACAATAGATTTTAACACAATCGAAAGAGGTCTATAACGGGATTATAAAAAAATATCATAATATTGTTACTGGTAAATTAAAATTAATTATATTGGATAGTTAAATGCGTATTATTTATTGACTGTTAAATTGTTGATGTATACGCAACATGAATTATTTTATTGTTTTTTGTTCTATACTTAAATGAATTTTTTCTTTCCTTTCTTCATTTCTTCTGTCTAAAAATAGAGTACCGGGCGAGGAGGGCCAAATATCTAAAGTTTGGTGTTTAAGTCCCAGATGGTTGATGGGAGGATTGCGGGCAAGTGGGCAAGCGGGCAAAGCGCCTCTTTCTTGGCGTCTCCAATCGAATTTATTCTTTCATTATTGGCGTTTCCAATCAGAGCGCCTTTTACTTGCAACCCCACCATGAAGGGAACTTTTTTGGCGCGTTCTCACTTCACTATCCGAGCCACATGTAGCTGGGTTTGACAACAGTGTATGCGTTGCAGTGTTGCCTGTAATACCCTTTTTCCGGATTTCAAACGATGTGTTTTTTTACTTACATTTTTATGACTTGTTTTTTACAACTTTGACTGACATGTTTTTGCCAGATGCTTAACGACATGAATTGTTTTGGAACTCTAATAGCTCGTTTTCAAAATGTCTAATGACTTGCAAATATTCTTACAATTTTAAACACCTTCTCTTTATCTCCCCTTTTAATTTTTTTATACTATATATATAGAAATCTAGAGAATCATATTTTTCAAAGTATTTTTGTATAGACTAACATTTTTTCATTTAAATAAATAATTTTAAATTACTTGAAATATTTATAGGTTTTAATTAAATATTTATTAGATTACTTGCTTTATTTATCATATTTTCTTTAAATATTGTAAGAATATAGATCTCGTATGACTATAATTTTACAAGTATTATTTGAATGTATTACAAATATATATTTTCTATTATTTCGATTTAATAAAATTTTCTATTTAATGATAATTGTTTCGATATTCAACGATAATTTATTAAGAGATTTCATTTTCCTGTTATCAAGAATTTGTATATAAATATACATTATTACAATCTTTGTACCTGTTCGGGATTGAAGCAGTTCCATGAATTTCAAAAAAGAAAGGTCATACACGCAGCCCGGCATACCGCACGTGCGGACCGAGGCGGGCACTCGAGAAAATGTTTACAAACAAAACTCGGCAAGTCCGAGCAAGGTTACGATTTGAAATATTATTTACTGCCAGCACTCACAAAAAGGGACGCCTTCGAAACTTCTAGAAGCTTCGTTTTCTCACGCCAAAGGAAAATTTCTGGAAGGGACGCGCATCGACACTGTTGCCGGCGCTGAAGACGCCGCATGCACATTTAAGCGCAACGCGCCATGAGGCGACGCTCACTCGTAAAGTTCACTTCGCTCTCCATCAAGCGTAACTGCCGGTCAGTGCAAGTATACTGTAAAGACGCCGCGTGCCCACATTTTCGACAACATAAGCTCACTCGTAAAGTTCACTTCGCTCTCCATCAAGCGTAACTGCCGGTCAGTGCAAGTATACTGTAAAGACGCCGCGTGCCCACATTTTCGACAACATAAGCTCACTCGTAAAGTTCACTTCGCTCTCCATCAAGCGTAACTGCCGGTCAGTGCAAGTATACTGTAAAGACGCCGCGTGGCCACATTTTCGACAACATAAGCTCACTCGTAAAGTTCACTTCGCTCTCCATCAAGCGTAACTGCCGGTCAGTGCAAGTATACTGTAAAGACGCCGCGTGGCCACATTTTCGACAACATAAGCTCACTCGTAAAGTTCACTTCGCTCTCCATCAAGCGTAACTGCCGGTCAGTGCAAGTATACTGTAAAGACGCCGCGTGGCCACATTTTCGACAACATAAGCTCACTCGTAAAGTTCACTTCGCTCTCCATCAAGCGTAACTGCCGGTCAGTGCAAGTATACTGTAAAGACGCCGCGTGGCCACATTTTCGACAACATAAGCTCACTCGTAAAGTTCACTTCGCTCTCCATCAAGCGTAACTGCCGGTCAGTGCAAGTATACTGTAAAGACGCCGCGTGGCCACATTTTCGACAACATAAGCTCACTCGTAAAGTTCACTTCGCTCTCCATCAAGCGTAACTGCCGGTCAGTGCAAGTATACTGTAAAGACGCCGCGTGGCCACATTTTCGACAACATAAGCTCACTCGTAAAGTTCACTTCGCTCTCCATCAAGCGTAACTGCCGGTCAGTGCAAGTATACTGTAAAGACGCCGCGTGGCCACATTTTCGACAACATAAGCTCACTCGTAAAGTTCACTTCGCTCTCCATCAAGCGTAACTGCCGGTCAGTGCAAGTATACTGTAAAGACGCCGCGTGGCCACATTTTCGACAACATAAGCTCACTCGTAAAGTTCACTTCGCTCTCCATCAAGCGTAACTGCCGGTCAGTGCAAGTATACTGTAAAGACGCCGCGTGGCCACATTTTCGACAACATAAGCTCACTCGTAAAGTTCACTTCGCTCTCCATCAAGCGTAACTGCCGGTCAGTGCAAGTATACTGTAAAGACGCCGCGTGGCCACATTTTCGACAACATAAGCTCACTCGTAAAGTTCACTTCGCTCTCCATCAAGCGTAACTGCCGGTCAGTGCAAGTATACTGTAAAGACGCCGCGTGGCCACATTTTCGACAACATAAGCTCACTCGTAAAGTTCACTTCGCTCTCCATCAAGCGTAACTGCCGGTCAGTGCAAGTATACTGTAAAGACGCCGCGTGGCCACATTTTCGACAACATAAGCTCACTCGTAAAGTTCACTTCGCTCTCCATCAAGCGTAACTGCCGGTCAGTGCAAGTATACTGTAAAGACGCCGCGTGGCCACATTTTCGACAACATAAGCTCACTCGTAAAGTTCACTTCGCTCTCCATCAAGCGTAACTGCCGGTCAGTGCAAGTATACTGTAAAGACGCCGCGTGGCCACATTTTCGACAACATAAGCTCACTCGTAAAGTTCACTTCGCTCTCCATCAAGCGTAACTGCCGGTCAGTGCAAGTATACTGTAAAGACGCCGCGTGGCCACATTTTCGACAACATAAGCTCACTCGTAAAGTTCACTTCGCTCTCCATCAAGCGTAACTGCCGGTCAGTGCAAGTATACTGTAAAGACGCCGCGTGGCCACATTTTCGACAACATAAGCTCACTCGTAAAGTTCACTTCGCTCTCCATCAAGCGTAACTGCCGGTCAGTGCAAGTATACTGTAAAGACGCCGCGTGGCCACATTTTCGACAACATAAGCTCACTCGTAAAGTTCACTTCGCTCTCCATCAAGCGTAACTGCCGGTCAGTGCAAGTATACTGTAAAGACGCCGCGTGGCCACATTTTCGACAACATAAGCTCACTCGTAAAGTTCACTTCGCTCTCCATCAAGCGTAACTGCCGGTCAGTGCAAGTATACTGTAAAGACGCCGCGTGGCCACATTTTCGACAACATAAGCTCACTCGTAAAGTTCACTTCGCTCTCCATCAAGCGTAACTGCCGGTCAGTGCAAGTATACTGTAAAGACGCCGCGTGGCCACATTTTCGACAACATAAGCTCACTCGTAAAGTTCACTTCGCTCTCCATCAAGCGTAACTGCCGGTCAGTGCAAGTATACTGTAAAGACGCCGCGTGGCCACATTTTCGACAACATAAGCTCACTCGTAAAGTTCACTTCGCTCTCCATCAAGCGTAACTGCCGGTCAGTGCAAGTATACTGTAAAGACGCCGCGTGGCCACATTTTCGACAACATAAGCTCACTCGTAAAGTTCACTTCGCTCTCCATCAAGCGTAACTGCCGGTCAGTGCAAGTATACTGTAAAGACGCCGCGTGGCCACATTTTCGACAACATAAGCTCACTCGTAAAGTTCACTTCGCTCTCCATCAAGCGTAACTGCCGGTCAGTGCAAGTATACTGTAAAGACGCCGCGTGGCCACATTTTCGACAACATAAGCTCACTCGTAAAGTTCACTTCGCTCTCCATCAAGCGTAACTGCCGGTCAGTGCAAGTATACTGTAAAGACGCCGCGTGGCCACATTTTCGACAACATAAGCTCACTCGTAAAGTTCACTTCGCTCTCCATCAAGCGTAACTGCCGGTCAGTGCAAGTATACTGTAAAGACGCCGCGTGGCCACATTTTCGACAACATAAGCTCACTCGTAAAGTTCACTTCGCTCTCCATCAAGCGTAACTGCCGGTCAGTGCAAGTATACTGTAAAGACGCCGCGTGGCCACATTTTCGACAACATAAGCTCACTCGTAAAGTTCACTTCGCTCTCCATCAAGCGTAACTGCCGGTCAGTGCAAGTATACTGTAAAGACGCCGCGTGGCCACATTTTCGACAACATAAGCTCACTCGTAAAGTTCACTTCGCTCTCCATCAAGCGTAACTGCCGGTCAGTGCAAGTATACTGTAAAGACGCCGCGTGGCCACATTTTCGACAACATAAGCTCACTCGTAAAGTTCACTTCGCTCTCCATCAAGCGTAACTGCCGGTCAGTGCAAGTATACTGTAAAGACGCCGCGTGGCCACATTTTCGACAACATAAGCTCACTCGTAAAGTTCACTTCGCTCTCCATCAAGCGTAACTGCCGGTCAGTGCAAGTATACTGTAAAGACGCCGCGTGGCCACATTTTCGACAACATAAGCTCACTCGTAAAGTTCACTTCGCTCTCCATCAAGCGTAACTGCCGGTCAGTGCAAGTATACTGTAAAGACGCCGCGTGGCCACATTTTCGACAACATAAGCTCACTCGTAAAGTTCACTTCGCTCTCCATCAAGCGTAACTGCCGGTCAGTGCAAGTATACTGTAAAGACGCCGCGTGGCCACATTTTCGACAACATAAGCTCACTCGTAAAGTTCACTTCGCTCTCCATCAAGCGTAACTGCCGGTCAGTGCAAGTATACTGTAAAGACGCCGCGTGGCCACATTTTCGACAACATAAGCTCACTCGTAAAGTTCACTTCGCTCTCCATCAAGCGTAACTGCCGGTCAGTGCAAGTATACTGTAAAGACGCCGCGTGGCCACATTTTCGACAACATAAGCTCACTCGTAAAGTTCACTTCGCTCTCCATCAAGCGTAACTGCCGGTCAGTGCAAGTATACTGTAAAGACGCCGCGTGGCCACATTTTCGACAACATAAGCTCACTCGTAAAGTTCACTTCGCTCTCCATCAAGCGTAACTGCCGGTCAGTGCAAGTATACTGTAAAGACGCCGCGTGGCCACATTTTCGACAACATAAGCTCACTCGTAAAGTTCACTTCGCTCTCCATCAAGCGTAACTGCCGGTCAGTGCAAGTATACTGTAAAGACGCCGCGTGGCCACATTTTCGACAACATAAGCTCACTCGTAAAGTTCACTTCGCTCTCCATCAAGCGTAACTGCCGGTCAGTGCAAGTATACTGTAAAGACGCCGCGTGGCCACATTTTCGACAACATAAGCTCACTCGTAAAGTTCACTTCGCTCTCCATCAAGCGTAACTGCCGGTCAGTGCAAGTATACTGTAAAGACGCCGCGTGGCCACATTTTCGACAACATAAGCTCACTCGTAAAGTTCACTTCGCTCTCCATCAAGCGTAACTGCCGGTCAGTGCAAGTATACTGTAAAGACGCCGCGTGGCCACATTTTCGACAACATAAGCTCACTCGTAAAGTTCACTTCGCTCTCCATCAAGCGTAACTGCCGGTCAGTGCAAGTATACTGTAAAGACGCCGCGTGGCCACATTTTCGACAACATAAGCTCACTCGTAAAGTTCACTTCGCTCTCCATCAAGCGTAACTGCCGGTCAGTGCAAGTATACTGTAAAGACGCCGCGTGGCCACATTTTCGACAACATAAGCTCACTCGTAAAGTTCACTTCGCTCTCCATCAAGCGTAACTGCCGGTCAGTGCAAGTATACTGTAAAGACGCCGCGTGGCCACATTTTCGACAACATAAGCTCACTCGTAAAGTTCACTTCGCTCTCCATCAAGCGTAACTGCCGGTCAGTGCAAGTATACTGTAAAGACGCCGCGTGGCCACATTTTCGACAACATAAGCTCACTCGTAAAGTTCACTTCGCTCTCCATCAAGCGTAACTGCCGGTCAGTGCAAGTATACTGTAAAGACGCCGCGTGGCCACATTTTCGACAACATAAGCTCACTCGTAAAGTTCACTTCGCTCTCCATCAAGCGTAACTGCCGGTCAGTGCAAGTATACTGTAAAGACGCCGCGTGGCCACATTTTCGACAACATAAGCTCACTCGTAAAGTTCACTTCGCTCTCCATCAAGCGTAACTGCCGGTCAGTGCAAGTATACTGTAAAGACGCCGCGTGGCCACATTTTCGACAACATAAGCTCACTCGTAAAGTTCACTTCGCTCTCCATCAAGCGTAACTGCCGGTCAGTGCAAGTATACTGTAAAGACGCCGCGTGGCCACATTTTCGACAACATAAGCTCACTCGTAAAGTTCACTTCGCTCTCCATCAAGCGTAACTGCCGGTCAGTGCAAGTATACTGTAAAGACGCCGCGTGGCCACATTTTCGACAACATAAGCTCACTCGTAAAGTTCACTTCGCTCTCCATCAAGCGTAACTGCCGGTCAGTGCAAGTATACTGTAAAGACGCCGCGTGGCCACATTTTCGACAACATAAGCTCACTCGTAAAGTTCACTTCGCTCTCCATCAAGCGTAACTGCCGGTCAGTGCAAGTATACTGTAAAGACGCCGCGTGGCCACATTTTCGACAACATAAGCTCACTCGTAAAGTTCACTTCGCTCTCCATCAAGCGTAACTGCCGGTCAGTGCAAGTATACTGTAAAGACGCCGCGTGGCCACATTTTCGACAACATAAGCTCACTCGTAAAGTTCACTTCGCTCTCCATCAAGCGTAACTGCCGGTCAGTGCAAGTATACTGTAAAGACGCCGCGTGGATTGAATTGTATTTATAGAACACAACAAAATAGACCATGGAATCTTAGTTTTCGTATAGTATGAATTTATGGTCTCTAAACGAGATTAAACATTTTCGACGGTTCCCGCATTCTTCAGACTGTTATGATGTATGAATTTTTTTTATTGCACAACATTATTTATGTATTAATTATATAATTGTTTTATAAAATCTGTCTTCAAAAATTATTGGTATTCATATATACCTTTTACTAAAATAGTTTATGTAATAGCAGTAGATAACTTTTTCTATATATAGTTTTTTAAGAATACTTATATTATTTTTTCCACCATTTGAAGAAGTAAATAAATCAATACATTAAATGTCATTCATAATGAGTCAAATTTAATTCTTATTCTTGTACTGAAAATATTTCTTTGTTAATTATGTTTTTATTAATGATGTTTTATTATTAATAATTAATCTTATTTAATAGATATCGTAAATTAATATAAAATACATGTTTATTACAAGAATGCTAAATTTATTAAATGATTTTCATAAAAAACAAATAATTTTGTATTTAAAGAAATCAAGTTCCGATTAAATGTATTTATAAAAAATTATAATGATATTAAATGAAATATAATTTATGACTAAAATATTAAAAATTTTTAAAATATTCAATTTATAATAGATTTTCAAATTCGATAAAGCTTATCAATAATTTTATCAATAAATAGAAATTAATACGTAAGCATTTTATATATGTAATAAAATTTATATAATTTTTTAACAGTAATTTTTATTTAATTCTATTAATCTCTTTAAGATTTGAATTGCATAAAAGTTGTCGATTTCTAACAATTAAGGCGAATTTGTGTTTTTTAAAGAGTATAAATATTCTTATGCTCTATATTTATGAGTGTGTTCTAACTTTTATAATACTCTTTTCAATATTAATTTTGATTGGTTGTTATCTACCTTATATTTTCTATTAAGTTTGCTTTCTAGCTTCCATCCTGGTGGTGCATTATTGAAATAGAAAAAGAATAAACAGACTTGCTTAAAATTTTGTAAGAAAGTTTAGAATAATAATGTACGTATTTATATAATATTGCATAATTATATAAATTGTATTATTTAAAGTGTGTGATAGAAAATTAATGCAGTACACGATGAACCCAGTACATGAAAAATATTTGTATAAAGCTTAAAAAATTATAATAAAATGGTATGATACAGTATTGTTATGAAGACTTATAATTGTATTCATTTTATAGAATAAATATAAAATTTTTGAACATATTGTAATTATTTTAAGTAGAGATAAGTTGAGCGAAAAAGTTCTAAAATAGCTTAATTAGTTCACTTATGTCTTCAAATTACTCGGTTATTTAACAAATACAACTATCGTTATGTTTAAAATAAACAACAATCTTATTAATAATTATAATAAAAATAACACTATTCATCATGAAATCAAAATATGCTATAAAAAAATGTAAGTAATATTAACAATATTTGTATGAATTATTTATAAATTTTTAGAAATGATTTTTTACATAAATCTTGTGTTTATTTTTACATATTCATTTTTGTTCGCGCGCTCTTGTGTGACAACATATTTATATATTCATATGTATAAACATTATGTATAAATAAATAATGTAACATTTAAAAAAAAATAGAATTAAAATTTGTATGAGTGAATATTAAAACATAAAAATAAGTTTTAATTGCTTATTGTTAGTACCAATAAAATCAGATTAATAAACCTTGGTTAACTTAAATATTGATATTTTTTCTAGAATTCAAGTAAATTTATTTAAAAATAAATAAGGAAAAAAATCGTTTTATATAACCTTTAAATTCTAAATATTGTAAGCTTTTTCTATGCAATGATTTATTATTCCATTTTTATTGAGATAAATATTTGTATACTGAAATCTTATTTTGTATTAAGTTTTTTTTATATAAGCCTCATAGATAATTTTTTAAGATTTTTTTTATAACATTTATATATATCGCAATATTAACATGAGTAGTTTTAAGCCCAATCTTGCATTTAAAGATATATAAGAAGACATTTGAATTAGATTTTCAAATTTAAATATCTGGTTGAAGGAGTTCGAACAAATACTGATAATAAATTTTATTTACTTATATTTATTGAATTTTGTTAAGTGACAGAAATGAGAACAAATAAAAGTACTTTTATTATATTATAGTGCGTACAGAGTGCTATAGATTATAACTTAATATCATTAAAATAATATAGAAAGTATTATTTCCTAATAATATCTTTGTAATATGTTTTGAAAAATATTGTTGAAGTTATTTATCAAAATAAATTTACTTAATAATCAATCAATTTTAAAGAAAAATTTTTATTATTTTTATAGAGATACATTTTTAATACATTTACTTATCTTCGATTATTTATTTCGTTATATATATTATTATTAAATGATTTTGAAAAACTTAAAATTTAAGCAATGCTTCAAATTAAAATTTTAAATTATCCAGTGATCTATTTCAATTTCATATTACAATAAATTTTTGTTCTTTCTATGTTTTTAAAATTTAAATTAGTTCTTTCTGAAAATCTATTTTTTATCCAGTCTTCTTTGAATGACAGTTTGGTTTTGTGGTACATAAATTGGTATTAAGATAGCAGATTGTCTATAAAATATACTAAATAATTAATAGATCTTTGTTAAAAATATGTACATTGAAGTATTTATTTACTCCTATACAATTATGCTACTTTTTACTATTTTTAACTCAATGCCCAATGAAACATGCTTATAATCTTCATTATTGTTTTTATTAATCCCATGAATAGGTATTTCTAAAAATTTTGTATAACTTAGAGTAAGTATTATTATACACGTAGGAGTGATACTTATTTAAATATTGGTAACAAATAATAAATTTTGTTATCTATTTTATTATTTGTTACCAATATTTAAATTTAAAGAAGTACAAAAGTATAAGTTAATGAAATTAATGCTTTGAAAAAAGTGAAAATATAATGCATTAATAAGTTTTAATAAATTTCAAAGATGGTATAAAAATAATATGGTCAAGAACCTATTTAAACTATGTATTTTTATATTTGCTTATAAGATATAAAATCATAAATAATAATACAATTGTAAATACATTGTACAATCATAAATACAATTGGCGTATATGTGATAAAATTACTTAAAAAGTTGACTCTTATCGATACAAAATTGCATGTAGATATATTGTAATTGATATCATTATCAGAATTATATTAGAATACTTAAATTAGATTATTATTTTTAAGATGATACAAAATTTGTAGATTAAATAAACAGAACTTTATAATGGTTTTAAAGATGTTAAGTATAAACCAAATCAATACAAAAATGAATTATTTACTCATTTTATAGGATCTATCATAGTATTAAAAAGAAAGGATTATTAATATAATATTGATATTTTTAGCTATTATATGATTATTATTGACAAGAATTTATTTCATTAAATAACTAACATACATAATAATTAATGATATTAACATAATACCGAATAAAGAATTAGACTTTGCAATCATCTATAATAAAAATATATGCAAGAAATAAATATTTTTTATTTTACGTTTTATAGCAGATAAAAATTTGGAAGTTACAATATAATGACTAATATAATATAATAGAATATAATAGAATTTATAATTTATATAAT
The DNA here is from genome assembly GCF_000503995.2 of Ceratosolen solmsi marchali. NCBI lineage: Eukaryota > Metazoa > Arthropoda > Insecta > Hymenoptera > Agaonidae > Ceratosolen > Ceratosolen solmsi. The sequence continues at coordinate 84,232 of NW_011948460.1, forward strand.
TCATGAACCATATTATAGTATAAAAAATATATTTACATACTAAATCATTAATTGTTGAAATTTTAATTTTACCTAAATAAAAATTTTAGAAAATACTAATAATCAAAAACATAATCTGTTATAAGTTAATGAACTTTAAATGCGTATCAATTCATTTTCACTTAGGAAAATTATAATAATTTAAGACTTATGATTAAAAAAAAAGAAATAATTTCAAAACATTAAAATAGTTTTTCATTTTCAGAGTAGTTTAAAGAATGAAAATGATGGCAGTGCACGTAGAATGCCATGAAAAGAAAAATTTGAACTGTAAAAATCAGTCTGTAATAAATATAGACTGTCATTGTGCACCATTTGAGAATAAAAATTATTTAGAAATGAAGGAGCTTGTATTTACACCATCTGATGTTCAAAAAAATCATTCAGATCCTACTCTAAGTGCTAAAAAATTGCCTAAAAAAAGAAAGTTTGACCCTTCTGAACTTGATGAGTTGGGAAAAATAAATGATAATTATGAAACTTTAATCACGGGAAATATTATTAATAGGCCATTGATTCAATCAACAGCTTTATCTCTGTCAGGACAATCACAAACTTTTTTATCAAAAACGACTGAACTATATCAGGTAATATTTTAAAGATTTATATAAAATTATCTATAATTATTACTAGCTTTAATTTAGTTAGATAATTTATTCTAGTTTTTATTTATAAATACATTGCACTTAACCAGCAATAATAATTTATTACAAAGAAATAAAACTTTTCTAATTCATCTTAATTTTAAGTTTTTTTTATCATTTAAATTTTACATATTTTTTTATTATTTTAAAAATCATTATAATATGACATGAAAATTTACATTTATGCTGTCTTCACTATCTGTGTATCAACATCAAGAAAAAATCTGAAATTATATTTAATAGTTTAATTAAATTTAGTCTAATTAAATTTGGATAATAATAAGCTATAATGATATTTACCATTTACAAACACCATTATAACATAATCACCGGCCTTAGAGTAATCTCTGCACCTTTTGAATTTAAAATTGAATCCATTGGAAATTTGAAACCTTGACTTCCACATTTTTTCCATATTTTTATATGTGGTCGTTTACTAAATCATTATTTCTAACTCTCAGCGTAAGAGGTGGAAGTTAAGATAAGGAAAATTTAATATAATTGTAGAAATAATGCGTTCAACGAATACAGTTTATTGTGTCTCAATATGATCTACAATATTTACAAGTAATTTTTTTTTAACGACTTTTGATGTACGAAATACATCATCAATAAAATACAGATTTTCATAACGGAAGAAATAAATTAAAGATCGTATTTATAACTAATATATTATATTAATTTTAATTGTTTTATAAGTTAATAGTTTAGTACTGTATTATAATCAGTAATACTTTCTTCGGAGAAATTTATTTTAATTGCAAAATCAATTTCAATTTAATCTTTTATGGATTGTTATAGATCTTTATAATCTATAATAAATATTTGAAATTATTTTTTCTGTAGTAATATTAAATTAATATTATGAAACGATATTGTGATATCACTCTTTTTGTCCTAAATAATCAATATGCTATAATCTTACTAGTGTTCCCTTTTTCGTAATTTCTTATATAATTAATATTTTCATTTATAAATTTATTTCCATTTGTTGTTCATATTGTTCGTAATTAGAGCATTTTTCAAGATATTGAAAATCGGAGAAGTATAAGCCTTCTAACTCTCGTTTGTAAACATTGATTCCGCGATTTCTCGAATATTCTATGCCTTATTTTCGAGTGTCCTACAATATTTACGCATAGCAACGTCGATTGGAAATTCTTGGACCTTCTAAAGCTTTCTCTTTGTGGAATTCTCGAAAGTTTTAGAGCTTTATCTTCTGATGTCATGCAAGACGTTCGCATAGTAACACCTATACGTTGTTGCCAGCTAAGTAAGCTGTCGCGTAGATATTTAAAGGAAGCACATCACGCCACGCAGCTCATTGTACTTACATCATTCAGTCAGACATTACAGCAATAAGCAAGTTACTCAGTTACCTCGATAAGTGAAGCCATTATATTCAAAATATGTTCAATTCTCAAACGTGCAATAATTGAAAGCAGTCAAGAATGCAGACTGCATTACACGAGCGGCCACAACTACAAGAAGCGCAATACTTAGGCACTCATCACAGGATCCAGTAAGATAACCGCATCTCTGAGTACCAACAAAAAGGCCATCAAGGCCCTCGAACTAATGTGCAACTAGCAGAGACAGTAAGACACAGCGTGCGACCAAGAAAGGCCCACAAGGCCTTCCTAGAGGGAAATAAGACACCACATGTAGTCAATAAAACCAATCTAGTGAGGAGAACTCGATACATTACCATCACGCGGCACTACAGGAAGAAGTATTAGAGATTTAAGACCTCCTACTTTTCAATGTAACAATTCACCACCAAGCATACTATTGTCAAAAAGGGTCCGGAGATTTACGACCTCCTACCTCTGCATGTAGTGCATGCTAACGCCACGTGGCAACCATCACGAAACTGCAAGATCTCACCGCTTCTCATCGCCATCTTAGAATCATAATTGTGTAGCTTGTAAAATAAAAGGCAATAAACAGCACGATAAGCAAACGTGTAAATATTAAATATTAAATATTAAATGCGCTATCCCTTCCACTTGCCTGCATTTCTTTCCTCCACCAGGCAACTGGGCAAATATCACATTCACGTTATTACACATTGCTACATCCATCTCATTAATAACACTTTATCCTATTGTATTATGTGATAGTTATTTATTCTATTACTAATATTATATATTTTTCGTAGATGATCTTTCAGATCCCGAATGTTCAAGAATTGGTCTAGAAATATGAATATTAAATATTTTTCTAAATTATATAAACATTATAGTTTTTATTGTTGCATAATAGTATTTATTTAATCTATTATATTAATACACATGTATATATATGTATATATATCAATTTTTTATATTACAGTTGTCAACAGATATTATTATTCCACCTCAAAAAACTGCAGTAAATTATTCTTTAAGAGATGAATCCTTTCGTCACGAAAGTTATAATCATCAATCAGCAACTTCTACGATACCTATAGTTAGAGTTAATATTGATTTAAATGAATGGAAAGACCATCGCATTTTAGCTCTCCGTAATAATCATTATTATCCTGGAGTTATAAAACATGCATCAGAAGAAACTTTATTGATTGAGTTAGATACAGAAAAGGAATTAATAAAATTTAATAATATCCTTACCAGTAGAAAATATGACGTAATAAGTGATGCATGTCCATCGTCAAGACAAATATCTTTGGACACGAAAGTGTGCTTTCGTCAACCGAATTTTGCAAATCTTAGTGAGCAAGAAAAACTTACTAATGTATTTTCAATTGGAATTATTTGTAAAATATTAGTAAAGCCTACACGATTTATTGTAGAAATGTTATCAAATAATGAAAACTACATTGTTAGAAGAGCTGACCTAAGACTCATTCGACCTCCGTGGTGGGACGAACTCGAAGAAAGTTATGAAGATAATAGAACCCCGTGTTTAGGGTTAAATGGTAATATTATCTTGTTTTTTCATTATTCATCATATGTTTATTATGAAAATTAATTTCTGAAAATTTGTATTTTAATTTGCATTAATACAATTATTTTGTTACTAAAATATATATCTACATATATCATAATTAAATAATTAAATAATTTTTAGTTTTAAATAGATTTTATTCAATATTTGTATTGAAGTACTAAAATGATAAATAATAAAAATATAATTGTTCTTGACAATTACGATATTTATGTTTATGTACTTACCAATAATAATAATTGATGCTATATATAAACAGACTTCAACATCTATCAATATAATCTTTACGAAATTGAAAGTGGTTATAAATATATGTTGAAAAAAATTTGAAAAAAAATTCTAAATCGAAAAGAATAAGAAAGTATTGAAATAGATATTTTTAAAAAATAACTTTGATTTACTGCTGTTAATATATGTATTTAATAGTACACATTTAATTTACTTAATTAGTTTAGGGTTTTTTTATAAATACTTAAATATATTACAAAAGTCTATATTTAAATAAAAAATACATGTACATATTCAAACATCAAATATAATAATAAAGTACTAAATATATTTCAACATATACTAATTTTGAAATTAAATGTTTATCATTACAATGAAACAGCATCAACAATAGAAAGAATTTTAAAGTATTACAATGTTATTTTGTACTTACTATTAAACCATTTTATTCATAATTTCGTTCTAAATTATCTAATTTTGTTCGACACCCTATGCTTTTTTATAGCTTACAAAAAACTTTAAAAAATTTATACTTTGATATATATAGCATTCATTATTTTGTGAATGTTCTGTAAGCTTATATTATCAAACATGAATATATTCGTATTAGAAATTTATAATTTTTTGTTTAATAAATAAATATTTTTAAAATGTAATAAAAGTAGGTAAATGCCTGTTCTAAATATAAATTTTACTGTATTTTTATAGTAAAATAATGTGCAATCTTTTATTATAAGAGAATTTTAGTTTAATATGTTTTTATGATTTATTATGTAAATGTATTGATCCTAAATATACAAAATTCATTTTTTTTTTGTTTTACCAAGTATAACAACGAATTAATTACTCCTAAATATCAATTGATTCATATTAAATAAAATTACATATTATGAAAGAATTTTTAAACAGTAACTAAAAATTTTACAAAATAATAGTATGTTACTAATATTTTTCGAAATACACTTCGAAACCAAAATTTGATAAAATGAAGTATGAGGATAAAAACAAAACGAAAAAGTATAATGATTCAATAAAGGAAATGAATAATGAAAAATTATTCATTGAGTTTGATAAAATCAGGCAACAGTATAGTAAATAATTTAGCATGCAAAGAACATTATATAATTTACATTAATTAGTATTTTTAGTCGTAAAAAGTAGTATACATTTAATATAATACATTATAATTAAAAGTAATGTTATATACAATTGTTTTAGATGATAATACTTACCGTAATCTTGAATCGTCTGACTTATTGCAATCTGTTAAATCATCAGAAGACAATGTTTATGAAAAAATAAAATGTTGTTACCGAACTACTGGAACAAGTCCACTAATTCCATTATCAGTAACTGTACATACATCAAACATCTGTAGTAATGCAGAGAGAACGTATGATGATTTTGAAAGTGAAGATGATCTTGACAGAGAAGATATTGCTTTTCCACTTGATCCAGGTAAAGACGTCTAAAAAATAATTTTAACTATAAATAATTAAAAATATATTTTCATATTTAGATTACATCTGTAAATAATAATGTTTCGTATTTGTAAGATATCAATTAACATTTGCTTTATGTACTTTTGTATAAAAGTGCCTATTTATTAATTACGTATAGAATGTAAATTATTTATATATATATATATATATATATATATTATAATGATTGAACTCTCTTATTAAAATTATTTTTTTATATTAAACTATATAATCATATTCAGTTTATTATGTCGAAATAATGTTAGTATAAATATTTTTAGAGATATAAATAAAAATTAGAAATAATAAAAAATTTAAAATAAAAAATACAACAACCTCTAAAATTATAATTAATATTTATACATAATATAAAAATAGCATTCTTTTTGATATTATTAAAAATAAACGTACATATCTGTAATTTTTTTGAAAAAAAATGTATACTTTGATTGGTCGCTAATACTCATTTATATGACTCAAATACTTACAAATATTAAAATACAATAAGATAAAAGATGCAGATATTCTTAATCTCTTACTTGCTAATCCTATTCAGTAATTATTTTATTAATTTTGGAACAAGTATTTAATATAAATAAAATATTCAAGTCACGGTAACTGAATTTGAACATTTATTTTAATATTTCCTTTGTTTAAGCCAATTGTATTAAAATATACATTTAGATTTTTTATATAATTTTATTTGTAAACCTGAATTCTATTATATTAATAAAAGTATTTTTTCTTAATAATAGTAGTTCCTGGCTAAATGTCTTGTGTTAATATTATTACTGCATTTGACTCCTTTTGGGACTTTTTCATAATCAGTTTTATTTTATAAACAATTACATATATTTTGCAGAAATTCCTCAATGATCCCTTTATGGTCTTGCCTATTACTTATCGTTCATTATTCGGAAATCATTAGGATTGAAGCTACAATTTATATTTATAGAATTTAATACATGTGTTTTTTTTAAATATAGCGTCAATTTTATATTCAATTTAATAATTATATTTTATATGTAATATGCATTTTTCAGATATAAAATTATCTGGTAGCAGTAAAAGAAGTAGTATGCAAAGCCGCGGTAGCACTAGCAGCTTGATTGAACAACGAAGTATAACACCCCGATCGCAAGCAACTACACCTAGGTAATTTAAATTCGTTCTAATTCCAAATGTATATACATAAAACAGTTTTACAGGATCTATATATACTATATAATAATTTAATATGTAAATATTACAGTTAAAAGCGTAATTTAACTAATATTCATATGAATCATTTACTCCTCTCATTTGATTTTTTGAATCTTAAAATATTCTTTAGTAATTTGTTTTGAAAAATTAAAATAATTATTTGCATTTTGAGTCTCGGTACATTTTAGAAGAGTGTGCTAACAAAATATTCGAAAATGTTGTTAACGTGTCTTATCAAATACAATATAAATCATATATGTCACAAATAATAAATAATAAGGTACTATTTTACATTGTCTGAAGTAAATAACAATCTTCACTTGTAAATATATAATTATGAATATCTTACATTTCATAATAAATTATATATATTATATTATTTTATTTATATTTTGTGAATTTAATTTGTAATAATACAATAAATTACATTACAATATCTTTGTATTTTTTGTTAATGAAGTGAGAATAACTATAAAACTTGATATATAATATAAGCATATATGTCCATTGTAAAACCGATAATTATAAATTTTTTTGTTATTTTAATTAATTTTAACTTCAAGTATTTCAAAGTTGCCTAATCAAATATTTAAAAAAAATTTCTAGAAATTTGTTCCATTTATTTAATGATATTAAAAAAGAAAAGTATTTTATTGTATTCTAGAAATATTATTCATACAATTAGAATTTTTGCTTAATTTTGCCTATGTAGCAGCATCTTGTACTCTCTTGTTGAATATTTAAATAGTTGATAAATAATACTGCCAGCTTGTTTACAAATTATTATGACTGAATTGTAAATTATGTACTTTGAACTAATCATAATATATACATTACATAGTTTTAACATCCAATATCCAATGTAATGCTATTACATTTTTAGACTTGAAATTTTTTCCGTTCCATGTACATGTATTATATGAATGTAATGAATTCTATATAAATTCAAATATAATTAATTTGGTATTATATTATTCATATTGTATCGACAATGTATTATTTTTCGGGAATTCTCTATATTTCTACGGAAGATTAATTTTATGAAATGTATAAGTCATGTGGTCGGTCCCTAGGAGTTACCAATTCTTCTACGTAGTGCAACTAAAATATTATTTTTAAAATAATCACAACAATTACTTCCTTTGCATTATCTACTGATTTTTTTTCTGTAAGCTATTGTAATCATAATTTCATTAATATCTACATGCAGTTTTATTTTTAAATATTTCAAAAATATCAAATCTCAACACAATTTTCAATACTTTTATTTATGATGCCGTAAAGTCTATTGTTGATTATGTCTTTTTGTAGACTAATTATAACATATTACAACATATATAAAATAAGAAATCTTATTTTTGTCTTCCAGCAGATTATTTATTATAAACAGCTATTAATTTTTTAATTTACCATGATTTCTTGCTTTTTAAATATTTTTTTTAAATAAACTTTTAACAATATTTTATTTTGTTATATTTTTCTTTGTCTTTTATATATATTTGCAAGTTCAATAATATTTATAAAATTTTAATATTAACCAATTATCAAACATGTATTTGCTATATACTTATTAAATAATTTTTCGACAGTAAATGACAAATAATATCTTATAATTTGTATTATTTGTTTTTTATATTGAAACATTAATTCAATGTATCATTTAGTATAAAAAGTTTTACATACAATTATATATGCAAAGGTAAACAGCTTTTTCATTGTTTGCAATGTATTTTATATTTTCAATGATTGATTTTAACTATTTGATCCTTTTATTATTCTATATTTAATTATATTGTATTTATTTAAAAAAATTTATTTAAAGTATTTATAAAGTGGTGATTTTAACAAATTTATCTATATATATATATTACTACATATTATCAGAAATAAATTGTTAGGTAACTTGCTACAATTAAGTCAGCAATATAACAACACTTTTTTTTAATATTTATATATTAAATTTTTTTTGGATCAAATATAATAAAAGTGGTAAAAAATTAAATACATTAAATCCTTTAACATATTAAAGCATTGAAAACAATTATATCTAAAAAATATTATGCTTAAATATTATTTTAGATTTACTCTTTTATAAACCTTACAATTCATTGGGTACACATAATAAATAATATAAGGTATTAATTTTATTTAATATTGCAATTTTGTTTTTGTATTAAATAAGTGTTAATATTAAAAATATATGTATGCAAATTAATCGTATATAAAAAATTTCATTAAAAATTTTTATTTACAAACAACAATTACTATTAAAATTTCAATGATTTAGAATTATTTTTATTTGGTTTATATCAACAGTGTATGAAGGAGTAAAAAGATATTTCTGTACATTTAAATATATTTATTTATTACACGTATTTAATAATATATATATATATATATATATATATATATATATATATATATATATATATATATATCTACTTATCTATTTGTAAAATCATAAAAAACTACTAATAATTTGAGGTTTTACAAAGTGTAATGCTACCAAAATACTAAATTAATATTTTGAAAGAATCTTAATTTTGATTTATATTCTATCTAATATTGTATATAATAATTTAATGTTATTTATTCAGTTAGATTTTTATTTAGGACAATTAATTAATTTTAATAGTAACATTTAAGATGGCAGTTGATATTATGTTTGTATACAAAAATTATTTTAAAATGCTACTTTTTTAATTATATGAATCTTATAGATCGCAGGCAGCTACACCTCATAAATATAAAAAAGGAGATGTAGTCGTTACACCGAGTGGTATTCGTAAAAAGTTCAATGGTAAGCAGTGGAGACGCTTATGTAGTAAAGATCCGTGTACTAAAGAAAGTCAGCGTCGTGGTTTTTGTTCTCGACATCTGAGTTTAAAAGGATCAGGATTACGAGGACCAAGTGGAACTTTTTCTAGTAAAATAGATTGTGAAGATACATCACGAGATTCAGATACTTCTCCAAATTATGCCGAAAGACGAGTAACCGGCCGATTCGACCAAGATGAAACCGAAGCAGCTAATATGCTAGGTATAATATCGGTTTTACTGTCCCAAAGAAGTTCACCTAGTTTGACTTATATTTATAGAGCTTAGCTTTAGTAAAAATATATTTAATTTACTTTTGAATAAAATCAGATGTATTTTAAATTGCAGAAGCACTTTTAGATTCATAATTCAAAATAAATATACTTTTAAATAGTGGGAGTATTTTGCTAAAAATTGATATTTTTTATACTCAAAGCTTAATAGAATGTTTAAAATACAGTTTATTGTTCATAGTAAAACCATAATTAAATAAGAATATATATATATATATACATATAAACATTTTTATAAAGAAAATTTGTATGACTATAGCAAACATATATAGATTTTAAATCACGATTAAAGATACAATAGGTGTGATCAAATTTGATGTTTTTCTATAGAATTAAATTTATTTATGGCCAGCATTAAATAATAAATGACTACTAGAACTCATTCATTAATTTAGTGCAGTCTTTATTCTGAATATTTTTATGCATTTTTTAATAATGCAACCAGCTGATAATTTCATTTTTAACTTATGAAATTTGCATTAATAAATACGTAAAATAGGTGCTTCACTAATAAAAAAAATTAACTTAGCTATGATATTTGTTATCTAAGGAAAATATGTTATAAATATAAATGTTTAAAAATTGAATAAAATTTCTTTTTAAGTATATCAGTGTGTGTGTGTGTGTGTGTGTGTGTGTGTGTGTGTGTGTGTGCAAATTGATATTATGTGACACATAAAAGTATATTATTTATTTAACTATTGAGTACGGATTGATATATTCACACAAAATACTTCCTAGTAATTATTTTTCATTTAAAAAATACAGTCATATACTTGCTAATACAAACCTAGTTATTGACGTTATAAAAATTTATTGTATTTATTGGTAATATTTAGATTTGACTGTAACAACTTTTCTAATTCTGTATGTAAAAATTAATTAATATAATTATAAAGAAATAATAAAAAAAATTTCAGTAACCATTTTATTGTATTTTTAGTATCTCTTGGAAGTTCACGTTCGGCAACACCAGCATTTTCTTCGCCTACTGGTCAATCTTCTATTAGTCCGTGTGTTAATATTTCACCGATATCTTCTTTGGGATTAAATCAAAATAATGTGTTTATGCCAATATCTAATCCTGGACAAAGTGTTGCACCTTTAATATCACCGAATATTAATAAATGGAAACAGTCGTCCCCTCAAACTAATTTTTTTGTACATTATAATGATCAACCAGTTATCAAACCAGAACCGAATCGTATGATATATCCTTGCAGAACATCACCCCAAATTATAAATCCTACGAGTATTAGTACTAGTGTAATAAGAATTTCACCTGTTGCAAATCGCACGGTAAATAGTAGTCAAAACCTAGATCTTGCATGGTCAAAACATAACTCGACAAAGTACAGTATACGTCCATCTACAGTAACAGAACAACATGCAATTATTCTTCAAAATGCTCTAACATCTGTTCAAAATTGTTCGTCGATTTTTAATATTTCTAGTTCGAAAAATTCCAGTTGTCTACAATCATCTAAATCACCATTAAGAAATAGTGTTACGGGGCAAAACGAAAACAATGATGAATCTGTTGATTTTATACAATCACCTTCAATACATAGTAATGAATCCTCTATCTACTTCGCTAATGGCAAGCCTGAAACTAATTTTTTGGTAATTAAGAATAGTTCAGATGTATCTACGGTAAGTAAGATTCTACAAGAAGAACCGTTCCAATTAAATATTGATAATTGTGCTCTTAATCAACCAAATACGTGTCAAATTGCAAATCAGCGCCAACACCTACATAATCCAAATAGTATACAAGATCAGACTATAAATGTCTCTGAGAGTTTCATACGATCAACTAATAAAATATCAATGTACCAGGTAATAAAAGTAGTACTCTTAATAACTATAACATACAACAATAAATAATAAAAATTTTGAAAACAATGTTAAAAATAATAAACATCATTGATTCTATGAATTAAATATTTTTGTGTTTCTATACTCGCTCTAAAATTAATATATATATATTACTTTTTTATATAGTATATTATATATACGTATCTATAGATGTAAGATTAACATATAGTATTAATATTTTAATAATATAAAAACTATTCATTTTATTATATTAAATTCAATTTTTATACTCTACATAGTTTAAATTATACATTTCTGCTAATTCTGTCAATATTGAAAAATATCAAATTATTGAGTCGCTAACTTTCGTCGCTAACTAGTTTTAATGTATTTAGTTATTGAATTCTTTGGATTGTTGTTAGTGTACATAGTATTGTGATTTTTTTTTGTATTTGATTAAATTTTTATCCTTACTATATTTCCTAAGATAAGATCGAGTACTGTTAAAATTTTATATATGTGCAAAACTATATATAACTACATAATTATATAGTGTATCTATATCATTTTCGATGTAATAAATATTTATATGTCGAAAATATACATTTTTTAGGAAGATGATCATAATGTTAATATTTCAAATATACGGAAATCACCTATAAGTGTTGTAGTTTCGCCTATTTCTACAAACAAAATTTCAACTCCAACCAGTATTTTTCAACATGTTATAGTTCAACCAAATGCACGATCTATTAATGCAACAGAAGTAATTAATAAAGATGAAAATTCGAAAAATAGTAAGTTATAAAATATTTATTATTTATTTATAATTGAATTAATAAAATAATACAATTATTTTTATTCTAATTATAAATAATACAATATATTATATAGTAATTATAATAATAACATATTAAATTTCTAATTTCAAATTGGATAATTATGGGATTTTAAAAATAATGTTGCACAAGTATCATTATTCTTATAAATACAATGATTGTATAAAATATTCGAAATTTTTCTTTTGACTTTCATTGTTTATATTAAAAAAATTTAAAAACAAAACGAAATAAATATTTTTGAAAAATCCTACACAGAGATAGTTTTTTGAAGATTAGAATATTTTCATTATTAACATATATTTCATACATTATAAAATACAAAATTCAAAAATAAATTTGAATATAAATCGCATCTTCTAAGACCAATTTGATATTATAAATAAGTCATAATTTTATATTAAATTTTCCATTATATTTTAGCCAAGCTGTTGAAAGTTATAATACAAATTTTATTGTTAACGGAAAAAATATAACATTAATAAGTTGGATGAAGATTGTAATAAAAATAACATAAGCTTTTACTCCTAATGGAATATAACGATAAATTAGTTTAATGAATTTGTTAATAATTATTAAAAATGTAGTTAATAAAAATGTTTAGTGTTTTATAATTACATATTTAATGATATGTTAATATATTACTTATTTTAAATGTAAGAATTCAATACAACTATCATAAATTGTACATTAATATGTCATAAATACTAATGAAAAATTAATTATGAAGTTTTTTGGATTATCGGATAATTATATCGATTTATAAAAAAAATTATTAATTGACATATTTAGAAAGATATATATAATGCCCGTTTCGTATAATTAACTATTTACACTATATATTAAATTCGCGGTAAAAAATATATTATGTCATGTTTTCATATTAATTTTCATTCATATTTTAGCAGGTATATTAGAAACGAATACACCAGAAAGAAAAGATATTAGTCTATCTCTTTCTACTTTAAGTCCTCCTTTAAGTGCACCACCAGCACCTGTTATTCTTAATAACATATCAGATGAAAATCAAATTACGGAAACCTTAATACAGCAGCAAGAAGAGGAAGATGATGATGACGATGTGTTCGAAGCTGAAACGTCTACACATTTAGAAAACGAAAATAATTCTAACAAAAGACGCTGTCATTCACTTAGTGCATTACATTCGAAAGAACCTCAAAGTCCTACAAAGGTATATAATTAAGAATATATAACCGAATTTATAATTATATTTTAATATATTAAATAACTATGAAACCAATTTTTACACAAAAAACATTTCTTTATAATCGACGATATGAAACCCAGATTTCATTTAATGCAGTGGTCTATATTTACTGTTAATTGTTATATATTTTTTTATATTATTTTAAAATTACAATTTTGTATTTGGTTATATATGTTTGAAGTTTTATTTCTGAAAATTTGTTCATCATTCATTTGATATTTTAAAAGGTTTATGAATTTTATAGCAATCATAATAAAGAAAATAATTTAGACCTCAAATATAAATCAGGTATATAATATTAGAAATAAATATAATAAATAAAGATAATGATATGAACTAATTTATTAATAACAATGATTTTTTCGTTTAAAAATATTTAAAAAATTCTAAAGAAATATTGAAATTAAAGACAGTGTAACATTAAAAATGAATACTTTATAAATTACGGTTGTAAAATTTTAGCATATAATTAACTATTAATTAAATAATGTAATTATAAATTACTATTATATTTATGTCTAAAACAGTTTATTTGTAAGGAGTAGTGGAGATAAAAGAATGATATGTGGAAGGCGCCTCACCTGAAATAACAAATACAAACTGAAAATGTTATGATTTTATTTTCTGCGCATCTGATAGATTTTAATGTATTCACTGATGAAATGAAAATTGTAATAAAATGTAGACTAAAAGTTTTTAAAACAAATAGTACTTATTTAGTTGTATCAATTAGTATTAATTAACAACCATGTTTTATATAGTTTTATAATATATTTAATGTCTATTTAGAAAATAGTGAACTAGTCTTCGAATATTTAATAATCTTCTTAGTATTTAATAGCTCAAGAAATCGGATAAGACATTACATTTTACATTCTAGTATTGTCAAAATGTTTTATAAAATCACACGCAAAAATAAAAGTTCATATATGTGTAATGGTAGTGATTGCATGAAATTCAAATACACATTTTGTTTATTATCAAAATATTATTTAGGAGATTTCATATGAACAAATACTTTGCTCGTCTCTAATTTATTTAATTTTCTTTATTGGTAATTATTATTTTACAAGATATAGCCAAAATTTATTTATTGCCTCTGCGTCTATACATTTAGTATTTTAATTCTGTACATGAAATGATTTTTAAATTTTTTCAGAGATTTTATAATTTTATTTAATTTTCATTTATTTAGGATGATTTGAAGGTAACACAAGATTAACATTAATGTTTTTTTATTATAAGCTTTATATTATTATTTATATGATATATAATTATCATAAATTTACCGAACAATATTTATAAACTGTTAAATGATTATAAATTTTAGGGTAATTGTTTAGAATTAGTCTAAAGACCACTAAGTTTTATGTGGGATAAAGCGTACGGGCAAATGAAAGGGATAGTGCATTAATTCAATATTTAACACATCTGTTTTGGTACTGTTTATACCGTTTAATTTCCAACTACAGTAATGATTCTTTGTTAATGATGACAATAGTTGAGCTCATGTAGTTCTGTGGCGTTAGCATGTACTACATGCGAAGGTAGGAGGTTGTAAGTCTCCGGATCCATCGTGACTAGTGCGTTTGGTGGTAAATTTTACCATGAGAAGTGAGAGATCGTAAAGCTCTTACCACTTCTTCGAGTAATGCCACGTGGTGGTGAGTCTACACTAGTGGACCTGCAGAGTGTGTGAGTAAGTAAAATATATGCGTGTACCTTACATAGCGGCCTTGATCCTTGAGAGACCATGGTTTGATGTTGGTAGCTATGGTACCTTAAGTTGCGACGCCGTTGCACACGGAGCCTTGGCTTTAGACTCTGCTGAGGAAGTTTCCTTACCCGGTCTTCCTTCTTTCTTAGGACTTCAACTTGAAGCGATAGTTGTCCTCCGCGGCGTCCCTTGTAAGAGAGAACTCTTCCATGACTTCAGTTAAGACAGACCGTCTTCTGCGGCGTCCCCCGTAAGAGCGAGGACTTCTTCCATCCTGGACGACTCACTAGTGAGAGCTTAGGACTTCTGAGTTAGTGAGTGAGTTTGTCTTGTGGTCATCTCCCTTAAATGCATTCCACTGAAAATGGCGTCTACTTAAGAACCCTATTCTTTTTTGTGTATCCGATCGGAGAGCTTACGGCTTCGAAAACTACACGGAGCGCTCCAGTAGTGCCTCTAGCGACAGCGCCTTCAATCAATCTTCTCTTTGCTTTCCCGCCAAGAAGAGCTCCTGATTGGAGCGCCTTTGAAGTGCCTGTAGCGGCAGCATAGCTAGACTTGACAGCAGTGGATGCGAATGTGCACCGTTATATTTTTAATTTTTGGTGTAACGACTATTCCGAGATGCCTAATGAGCTTTGCTTTTCGTGCTGTTTAATGCCTTTTATTTTACAAACTACACAATAATAATGATTCTAAATTGAGAATCGGTGAGATCTTCCAGCTACGTGGCATTAGCATGCACTATACACAGAGGTAGGAGGTCGTAAATATCCGAATCCCTTGACGCAGTCTGCTTGATCGTAAATTATTACACTGATAAGTATGAAGTCGTAAATCTCTGATACTTCTTCGTGTAGTGCCACGTGATGGTAATTGTTGAGGTTTCCTCACTGTTGTTGACCTTTTGCTAGACGCACTCTTATTACAATGGCCTTGTTGATCTTTTGCAACTTCTGTGTTAGATGCTAGTGATACTGACCGCGATTCAGTGACCTTGCCTGATTCTGTGATGCATAGCTTAATTTTGTGCGTCCTGTAGTCGTGTACGTTCTTGCAATGCTATCAACACCCTTGACTGCTTGTTAATTGTTGCGCGCTTGAGAATTGAACGTGTATTAATTATAATAGCTTCACTGTTTTAGCGTTATTGATTGACTAGTTTATAGCTGTAAGCTCTGGCTGAATGGCTTAATTACAATGAGCGCCTACAAGCCTGTTTAATACGTACACGAAGCTGAAGGCGTGTTCGTTCCGTGGCAGCTCTGTTGATAGATAGCGAGGCTCGTCACGTGCTTGCTTCATATATCTATGCGACAGTTTAGTTAGTTGGCAACAAGCCTAAAGATTTAGAACTTTTGCGAACTTCAGGAAAGCAAAGCTTTAGAAGGTTGAAGAATTCCAACCGACGTTGCTATGAGGAAAATATTGTAGGATATTCGAGAATTCTCGAAATCAATGTTTACAAACTGGAGAGTTAGAAACAAAGCTTATACTTCTCCGGAAACTTACTGAAGTTATTGTTTTTATTATTTTATTATTATAGTTTTAATAAAGTTTTATTTACTTTTATCATATATCTTTACATCTGATAGATATTTATAATTCAAATTATTGTATTCTATATTGTAATATTTTATTTACAAATTTAACAACCGTCTTACTTATTTATAAAAGTCTACTTTCATAATCCTATAGTTTTGTTTGAAAGAGTATACTTGTAAATGGCTTGGTTTTATATATTTATATATAACAGGGTTAATAACATTCCATAATAACAATTAATTTCGTAATAATTCAAGTTTACATTAATCTTGCGATCACAATATATAACTACTATGGGCTGAATCAATCGCTGTAACAGTAGATCTTAAAGATTAATTAATAACAATCTAACATCCACAGTTACGTTTAGCTGTGATTGTGTAATATTAAATGCTAACGTAAAAAATTAGATTTAATATATTGGTGCCACTCAAATAAATGATTGCATAGATCTCTATTAATGGATAAAGTATAAATTAATGACTTACTCATTACTTGCGGGAGTAAGCAATTTGTAAAATGATTACATTTTGAAAAAAACGGCCCATGGAAAATAGCAAATGACAATGGATGAAAAGTTTCTTGAATAGTATTTTCTTAATTGTATGTAACATAATATTAACTATTATGATAGAAAAATCATTAAACAAGAAATTGGTAAGTAGCAATACACAGCAAAGCTAAGTATAATTTTGCAAAGGAATATATCTTTTAGTACATTCGTTAAATTAATAATAAAATGTTTAAAAAATTAAAATAAGTCATTAAATGACTACGATAATAGTTTGGGGTCAGATGAAATTTAATAGATAATCAATGTCTATTTCAAAATTCTTGAAAAATTAAATTGTATGAAACATGTTAATGGGTAAGTAGTTTTGAACTTTTAAAAAATAGCTTTGAAAAATGTCAATTTATTCGTTAAATTGAAAAATTTATGAGATTGTCAGGTGTAATTATCAAAATATTTAAAATTCAAATTTAGAATTATTTCATTAAAACGAAAAATTTTATTATATACAAACATCACTTCAATTATTCTATAATAATGAACATTTTACCTCATTATTCATCATTTTATAATAATATAACAATTTTTATTAAATAATAATTTTAATTTCATTTTACATAAAATTGTCTGTTACAGATAAAGGATAGGATACGTCGTCCAATGAATGCTTTTATGATATTTTCAAAGCGACACCGAGCTGTTGTACATCAAAGACATCCTAATCAAGATAATAGAACTGTATCTAAAATTTTAGGTGAATGGTGGTATGCTTTAGGACAGGAAGAAAAACAAAAATATCATGATTTAGCTTCTGAAGTTAAGGAAGCTCATTTCAAAGCCCATCCTGATTGGAAATGGTGCAGTAAAGATAGACGGAAGTCGTCAACAAATAATAAATTGCTCGAGATACGTGGAAAGTTGAATAGTAGTGGAGAAGAACCCGATATGTCAATATCCGATGATGTTCCACTTACTCCACAAATAATCGAAGAATCTATAACTGTGGTAAATAAAATTTCGGACGAAAAAGAAATTAAAGAAGTAAGTTATCAAGTTTATAGATTTATTTAATGAATCATGTTTTATAGTAAAGTAATTTATAGTATATAAATGTTATTTAATACATATATGGCTGTATCATTGTATATACTATAAAAAGAAAATAAAAGTACGCGTTTATTAAATTTTTACGATTAATGTATGAAATAATTTTCGAAGGTAAACATTAAGTGAGGTAAATTATATACTTAAGTTGAAAAATTATAACATTAAATTATTAAGATGAATTTTGCATCTCAAAAATATAATAAAATGTATTCTAAGATCTTTTAAAATATTTTCAGTATTTGGTAATGCGGTATTTAAATGAATAATACAAATTCTGTATTTAAACGGTTTATAGATATATATCGTAAATAAAAAGTAAATTTCTGATTAATAAAAAATGTGCTCTCTGATAAAGACATGAATATTGAATACTTTAGAAATATGCAAAAAGTAAATTTATATCGGTAAAACATAAATATACATTATCAACTCTAATGTATTAAATAAAATAAAAATAATACTATCAAAAATTGGTTTACAAAATATTATAATTTTGTTTTTATTTAAATATAATTTTTTGAGTTCCTTAGGAATCTTTAGTCGATAATTTTATTATTTGTGAAAGTTGTCAAGAAGTCGTAACATAATAACTTGTCGAGGTAGAGTTTTCATAGTTGCATTTCATAGTTGAAGTTTTTCTTCACTTCTTAAATTTAATGATTCTTAATAAATGAATTGATCTTCGAGTGACTCTTAGTTACTTAAATTTACGATCGTTTATGACATCTACTTTCAATTGAGAACCTACAATTATATCTAAAATCTCTTGATGTTATTTCTATCGACATCACATACGACTTATGCAAATAAATGAACTACCGATGATTACTTTTATAATTTTTATATTAATTGCTTTCAATTATAATATCTATGACTTTTATAGTTTTCGCGCATATCGGGAGAGCATGAATTTTTCTATTTCCAAACAACATATGAATCAATTTGTCAAATGCTCAAAAATACAAAACAAGCAAGTTAATAATTACCTGTTTAGATTCTGAAATCATTGTTCAAATTTTTCTGTACTGAGGTTTGAAATTTTTGTTTAAATATTTTTTAAAAGATTGCATTCTTTTTCAATAAACATTATTGCTATGTTAACCACTTTTAATAAGAAGCAAAAACCTATTAAAAAAATTTTAATGCAGTATAGGTAAGGTAATATAGTAATTATGTCATCAGCGTGTTCTTGGAATAGTATTCATATTATGATACTCAATTGAAATGTTATGAAGCTAATATTTTTTACATTTTTTACCTTCAAGGTATTCGTTATATCGTAGATAACGAATTCTAAAAAGATCCGTTTGTTTTCTACGAAAAGTAGATATTTTTGATTTTTCTAAATTTTTTCTTGATTTTAATTTTTTTTAATGTACGTACAATATTTATGTAATGATCTTTAAAAAGTTTTTAAAATCTTGAAAAATCTGCATGATATAAAAATCAATTCAATATTATATCACTGTATTTCAGATTAAACTAAAGTTTATACTACAATCTTTATTTTTAACTGCAACTACTTTTAAATAACTATTTCTTAATAATTTTTTATTTGACATAATTAATTAATTATTAAACTATAGCTAAAAAAATTATTAGAATTAAAATTATAAACTAAAAGTAAATTAAGAAACGATTTATTCTATATTAAGGTTTTTGAGATATTATATAGTTTAAAATATATATTTAATGTTTACATAATAAAAAATAACATTTTAATTTAAATAATTACAGAGCGCGTAAGAAAATTTCTATTTAAAAACTATCTTAAATTTTATTAAAGCATTATCTTGATTATTAACATTATACTATGTTTATAATTTTTTTAACGTGTGTCAAGTAGAAAAAATCTGTTTTTTTATTTTTTAAATTATATTTTTTAATATTTGAATGACATTTACATTTATGTTTTCATATGTACTTGAATTTCAGTTTAAAAGTAAATGGTAATTAAAATTTAATAAAATGTTTTGCAGTTAAGTCAAATGCATTCTAATCGTAGCCAAGAATTTTCAAAAGAAATTGATCAAATTGAATCTGAGTCAAAACAAGATGATGAAACAAATGGTTCCGATGAAGATCAAATGGTTATTTGTGAAGAAATGCCATTATCTGAAATTGATTTAAAATGTAAAGATAAATTGATAGATAGTGATAATGAAGGAAATCATAAAGATCGTTTAAAATGTTTTCATTTTTGCTCTGATCGTATTTGTTTAAAAAATGATGACATCACATGTCGACCAAAACCAATTAAAGGTAATTATGCTATCTACGTAATTATATGACAATATTTATTTATTCAAGAACTGTCTTTAATTTAGTAATATATTTAATTGTACTTTTAATTGAAGTCACCATTTCATCTTCACTATTAGTTATATTTTATCTGTCTATATCACTTAATTTGATTTGAATTAAAAGATTATTATTAGTCTATCTATTTTTCTTTATTTCTTTCACATACGATCAATCTTCAACAGATACTTTTTCAATTAGAGCACTGAATAAATTGTATAGCATTTTTTTCAAATTTCCTTACAATGTATTTTCAGAAATTATTTATAATATAAAATACATCTATATAATAAATTCTTTATTAGCTATTTGTTCAGTTTGTGGTATATATTTTTTATGAAGATTATTATAAAATATTTAATTGATAATAACATAATTTGTTAATATAAAATACGATATTGAGAATTGGTTAATATTCCACGCTTACTTTAGGAAATGCATAGATATTAAAAAATATATATAATTAAATAAAAATATCGTTCAAATTTCCATTCAAATATATTTATATAATTTAAATAAAGTTCAAATTCATTATAAAAATAAAAAATATTTGATCAATGTTACAGCCCGATTATTAACAACTGATGAAGAATCTTCAAAATATTTTCAAAGTTCTATCAGTGAAAGCGGAAATGTACCAGTTCTTTCAACAAATTATCCATATTCCAGTCCAGTAAATCCAACAGGTATATCTGCATTTCAACCAACAGGTGGAGCTTTTATTACTATGCCAATTTCTCCAAAAATTATTAAACCTGAAACAATCAAATATTGTGAAAAACAATTGACACCTAATTATGTACTTAATAATACTAGTTATAATATGGAGAATGAAAGATCTTTATACTCTACATGTACTTCACGTATTACAAAATCAAACTTAGAAAATCAAGAATTACTTCATTATGCTACTCGAAAACACACTACACCAATTGTACAAAATCCACAATTAACGTTAACCGTTCTAGATGATAAATCTCTTACTATTAATAATACTCAACAAAGTCAATCATATCTCTCCACAGTTGTTCGTCCAAAAATTTATTGTGGCGTTCATATTCCTATTACTGGTATGTATTATATTTTTCCTGGTATGAACTTTTAACTAATTATTGTTTGAATTTTCAGATCCGATAAAAAATAGTAATTCTCAATGTATTTCTTCTGATAGAGTAGAAAAAAGTACTGTAATTGTTAGTAAATCATTCAATGTACTTGGTAATGGTCATAATATTGTAAATTATCATACAATTTATCGTTCTCCATGTCAAATAAATAGTTCAGAAAAACGAGATAACGAAGTACCTAATATTACTCCATTTTATGGTAAGTTACTTCTATAATTACTAGTTATAATTAAAATCATTGTTGTATACAAAATATATATGTTATATACATTTATTTAATTAATTAATATATGAAATTATTATAATATTAATTTTTATTTTTACATAATATTTCTAAATAAAAATATTCGTATTGTAATTAAGATGTTACAGTTTATTTATTTTGAAAGTACCATGTAAATATCTGTTAAGTTTTAAATTGCAACATATAATTTAACTGTAGTATTTAAAAGTACGAGTAATTTACTGAAAAAATTTCATCAGTGGTACGACTAGTCTATTATATACATTAAAAAATTGATACCATTTTAGCAAAAAAAAAAAAAAAATATGAAATCAGTGAATTTTCAGATGATCCATGTAATTTTTTATATACCTACACTAAACGATATTGCGATTAATTAGGAATATACCAAAATCAGTTTTCAATACATCATACACACTCACAATCCTGCACCCTACAGATATATGTAAATAAGATAAAATTATGAGATATGTATATGATAAATGATAATATTAAAATAAGAGTGAATTATAAATTATATATATATATATATATATATGTATTCTAATAATATTGCATAAATAGTCACAAAAATGTTTTATGACATATCTTAATATTTAAACTTTGTTTATAAATTTTTTAGTCAAACTAATGATAATTTAAAATTTTAAATGACTAAATTTTTAGAGCTATTTATATAAATTTTGGTACCTTGTTTAAACTTTATAATTATTTTCGAAATAGATAAGTTCATTTAAAAACGATAATAAATGTATTAAATATTTGTCAAGATTAATTAAAATTAAATATAAAAAAATATTTTTCTAAAACATTGTATAAAACAACTCTTTACAATATATAAAAGTTTATTTAATATACTCAATTATAATTAAAATAAGAATTTTTTAACAATTATCAAATATTTTTTATTTCAGAAAAAGTAGGTGACGCCGAAACTATTCGAACTCTAGATAATAAACATAAAATTATGGAAATCACTGATGAATTAAAAAAAGATTTTAAATCAGATAAACATATAAATGTCTTTACTGATAATACGGAAGATTTAAATAATTATAATGAAAAAATAAATAACTGCACATTTATGCTAGCACCTACACCTGCACAATTAGGAAAAGCTCCTTTACAAAAAAGACAATCATTAGGTAAATATAAGATTTAAATCCTATTATTTTAAAACAAAATTTTATATTCGATGTTTTAATATATTATTAGTAAACTATCAATGACCAGCCTTTCACCCTATCGCAGAATATAAATAAAATATAAACTTCCT
Source organism: Ceratosolen solmsi marchali (assembly GCF_000503995.2). Lineage (NCBI taxonomy): Eukaryota > Metazoa > Arthropoda > Insecta > Hymenoptera > Agaonidae > Ceratosolen > Ceratosolen solmsi. The sequence continues at coordinate 107,599 of NW_011948460.1, forward strand.
TGTTGCACTCAAAATATCAATTAAAATATCAAATAAAATCTTATAAAAAATTTTTAAATAATTTAGACATAAATATTGATTTCAAGATTATTCAATATAAATCATATATAATTTACTTTATAGTCAGAATATGAAAATCTATTGTAACTGATGAATATACGATAATATGAAATAATTACATATATATCTTGTGTATTATATTAAGTACATTATATATATAGTAACTACTATGCTTATTATTAATTCTTGATTTTTTTGTAATAAAATAATTCTATTGTGAAAGTATACAGTCAATATATTCGAAAAAATTAATTACATTTATTTCATTTATTATAATCTCATCAAATATTGAATATAGTCTAGTTATATAGATTTATTTATAAAACTTTACAAAAAATTTATATAAAATAGCTAAAATATATCTTAAATTATGTCTTATAATTTGAGAACATTATTGATTTTAATTATTAATAGATTTTCTTGTTATAATTAATTATTTAAAATAATATAATGTAAAAATTCTAAATATTTATTCTTTATAGCAGGGCCTTGTTCATCAATTACAGCAGATAAACATTCGGAAAATTTACCACAGAATCTCGATAATTTATCATGTATAAACTTGACACATATTACAGATTCACACGACAAAATTCTATCTCTAACAGATTCTTTAAATTCGCCTACAAATGTGAATAAAAAGCATTCTTTCTTTAAGAAAACCATAGAGGATGGCATGGATAGGTAATTATATTTATATAATCTAGTTATATTTTATTTAATACTATTATTAAAATTGAAAAATAAAATATGAAAAATCTCTTTTATATATAGTAATTATCTATTTGTAATATTATTAATTATAAATGATGTTACTGAATATTATAATAGTTGAGCAAAATAATGCAGTTGAATCCGTAGCAGTAATGAATGGCAAACAATAGTATTAAAGATAAATTATATATATAAAGTCGTATCGTATTACAAATAGTGTAGAATAGTCAAGTCCAGATTTTTACAACTAGTTGTACTATCGGATAAAATGGCAATTAGGAATACTAATGTCCGTACTAGTATGTTCATACACTGAATTCTTTATGTGAATGCTGATGTTATTACAATGTAGTATTTATATATCTGATACAAGATTCGTTTGGTTTAAAAGATTAAGAATAATATTTTTTGTCATTTTATCATTTTGTATTTATCTATTTAACAGAATATTTTCAAGAATAGTTAGAATACATATCTTTATTTAAAAAAAGACTTTATTATTTATAGATCGTTATATAAATTAAAATAGTAAAATATTTTTGTATATAATTATTAAAAAAAGTAACTGCTGATTTTTTTCTTCCATCAAATTTATAAATTATGTATATTCAAACGAACTTGATTTTTCTTTATTCCTATTGCGATAATATTCTGAAACCAATCTTCAGTCCCGTAGAATATTTATATAATATTCTCGACAAAAAAATTTTGTTAAATCAAAAGTATATTATAATAGGTCTTATAGTCTCTCAAGGATAAAATTTATCAGAATAAGGGTTTTCATTAATAATATTGAATATATTTATATCGATTATTATACAAGAATATTCCTTATTAATATAAAGTTATAAATAATTCATATAAAAACTAGATCAACAACTACATCGAAATCAATCATAATTAAAGATGCTAATATAGAACTAACATTTCATCAGATTGTACATAAATATTAAATGAATATAGTCTCACTTTAAAAAAAATTCAATTGAAGTTTTGAAAAATATTTATTATATTCAACTAGCAATATTAAAAATAAAATAATATTTAATAGTTATTTAATATTTTTAAATATCTCGAAATATTTCGAATTTCTTTTTGAAAATCATGTTACTCATTATATTCATTTAAATTTTACCGTACGTATATAGATTTCAATTATCACCAATTATAACTGAATAACAATTGTCTATATCTATCTCAGTATTTGTATCAAATATTGTACTAAACATATATATTTTTATTAAATCATTTACTAGAGTAAATAGATAAATAGAGTAGTAGTAAAGTAAATAAATATATACAGTAAATAAAATATCAAAGCCTTTCAAAGCTCCGTCTGCATTAATCATTAAAATCAACATAATTATCGTTGATAGATGACAATCAAACCTAAATTGATATATAGATGAAATTATAAAATCAGGAATGGTAATAATATGCTAATTTGAAAAGTGAATGTACGTAAGTTAATTATATAATAAGTCCCATGTTTCCTTATATTGAAAAAAAATGTTCAATGTCCCATTCAGACATAGCATTATTATTACTTTGTAAAACATACTTTTCTTTATATATATATATCTAATAAGAAATATAATAAGGAATATAAGACAAGATAATTTAATAAATGCATAATTGGATTAAAGATTTGACATTTAATAATAATTAGATAATTATTTAAAATGATTATTAGAAGTAATCATACCAGTTTCTTGGTTTAATTGTTATCTTTCATTGAATATTTGACCAAATAATTTTATTTTATCTTTTAAATAAATTATTACATTTTCCTTATAAAAAAAATATTAAATCGTAGATATTGATAATGGATTGTTTAAATTAATGAAATATAAATAAAATAAATAACGTAAAAACAAATATTTTTTAAAGTTTCGTAATTATTTTCATATATTATAAAATTTTAATATATTTGTCCACATTTTCATTCGATACAGAGTTTTGATATATATTTCTCTTTGTTGTGTCTTGAAAAATAATTCATTATAAACATTTTTCAATAATATTTCACATAAAAATATAATATAAAATCAATCAAATAATCAAAATCAATTATTAAATATAAATAAATTTCAGAGTTCTTGAACAAGTAAATTTTCGAGAAAAATTTTCATCTTTACCTGAATTCAAGCCAGAAGATATACATAGTCCAAGTGCAATCAGTTTAAATACACCAACTACAACTAGCAATTCGGTTAATTTTCAGAATTATCGAAAAAAAACGTTACCAGCACCTCTTCGATTAATAGGTAATTATTTTCATTTTTGTATTTAAAATTATTGTTACATTTCTTATTTTATATTTACTTATATTTACATAATATGTACACATTGTTTCTCAAACAATTTATACAATACATTTTATTACCTTATGTTCGGAAAATATGCAGTATTCTTATTCCATGAATACAAATATTCTAAAAATATATTTGTCATAGTCCTTTGATTAAGTTTGATTGTTTATTTATTTATATATTTCAGTATTAAAATAATTATGAATAAATAGTAATTGATAATCATACTATTATAATTAAGAATTAACAATTATTTCAAAATAATATATATATATATATATATTATGTATGAATTATATCAAAGTTTTCTTAACTAAAATAACTTTTATAAATTTTTAAACAAAATTTTATTTACTATTGTTATTAAATTTAAAATTAGTTACTTCAAATTTCTTAGTTTTTTATGTTTTATGACTGATAAATTTTCTTACAACTCATAATTTCAACCTTAATATAATTTTGTGATTGTAAAAACAAATATTTTAATTATTTAATTGCTCTTATTGCTGTTTTTTAAATATTTCAATGTAATCTTATTTTATAATCAACATTTTTCGTCATACAAACAAGATTTTTTTAACCATCTTAAATTACACGAGAAAAAATGTTTTGTTTGTTAATTATTCGATGTAATAGTAAATAACAATATTAGACAGTGTATGTGATAGATTGATCAGTTAGAATACATATTCATTCAAACTTGATTATATCATGAATCTTTAAGAGACTTATGACAATAATGTATTTTTTTATTATGATTATTGGTTTATAAGCTTTATTACTAGGTATTTTCTAAATATTTTTCATATTAAAAAATTTTAATCCAAAGTTTTCAGGTAAATTTTATTCTATTTTTTGTATACCACTTTTAAAAAATTTACGGTTCGCTATATTCTGAGAATAATTTTAAATAGCTATTATGTATATATATATATATATATGTTAGTTGAATTTATCATTATATTTTAATAAACTATAATTTTTAATTTGTTTTGAAAAAAAAAATATACTTTTTAATAAATTCTTCAAGAGTTTTTAATATAAAATTAATACTATTTACTAATTAATACATTGTTTTTTTTTATAGTTCCAAAGGAAGATTCAGATAGTTCGATATCTATTACACCTAATACAAATACAAGTATTAAACTTACTGGCAACACTTTTTTTGGGCCAGATTTTAATATTGAAGAATATCAATCAAATTCCGAATTAAATGACAATGACAACAACTCACCACATACTCCAAAAACACCTAGTAGTGCTGTAACTAATATTGGAAGAGAAGCAGAACGTGGACATAGAAAAGTACTTGAGCAACGGAGACAACTTGTTATGCAGCTTTTTCAAGAACATGGATATTTTCCATCAACACAAGCCACATCAGCTTTTCAAAACAGACATTCTGATGTTTTTCCAAATAAAACAAGCTTACAACTTAAAATTCGTGAAGTTCGTCAAAAACTAAAAGCTAATTATACACCTATAAGTGCTAATAATATGATTAATCTGCAGACTCAGTGTGAAGGGACTACAAATAATAGTATGTATTCGTTATTTACTCATTTATGACAAAGATAAAATAGATAATCGGAATATATAAACCACGAAATTATTAATAAATAAATCATTTTAATATGTGTTTTCGAATATTTTATAATAAAATTGTGAGATTATTAAATAACAATTAAATAAAGAAAAAAAGATATAATTAAAGAAATGATTTTCATCGACATTATATAATTGCTTTAAATCGCTCGAATATGAAATTATGAGCAAAAATTTTATAACATTCCTCTAATATTTTAAATAATCATCATATATAATGTTATATGATCAATTTTATTAATGCTATCTTCTTGTAGTTTCTGTGGAACTATTCTATATACAAAAAATATTGAAAAGTAATATAGTCTGACTTTACATTAGCAAAAAGCAAATAATTATGAAAAGTGAATAAAATGCTATTAATGTTGCAATATAATTACATTTTAAAGCTTTTGATAAATATTATGTCAAGCATATGTCAATAACGTTAATAATATTATGGAAAGCTTCTTCTACCTTCTTCAGAGAACTTATATCTATTTCTGTGTTCCGATATATAGTATGCATTTCAACACATGCATTTCTTACTCTAAATTTTTTAATTTCGTAAAATATACCGAATAAAGTTTAAATATTATGAAATATATAAATTATTATTTATATAAATTAATGGATAGATGTCACGAGTTTGTTCGTTCATATTATATCTTTCGATTCAAATCGCCTGTAGTCAGGCAAGAATTTTTATTACAAATAGGATTTTTAATTAATCATGAAGTGACATAATTGTTTATAATTGTTCAATATGTCTTTATTTAAACAAAAAAAATTTTTATATTGTATATATAAATATTAAGAACCAGTAAAATTATTTAATTTTTTAATTTTTAACCTCATATGCAATTACTATGCACTCATTAGTGTACAAAATGCACCTCGTCGTTCGGACTTGTTTTATCAAGGCCGGTTCGACGGATACAATTTGATGCCGTTGACAACTCAGAGACCACGGGTGTTGTGTGGTAGCGATGACAGGTCACGAGTGGAATGGATATTATAATAATACAATAAAGATATAACTGAAGTATATGCTTTTTATTCTGTTATTTATTAATGACAAGGTTGACTAGTATTACTATTATTACTTGTAGAACTAAATTCTTAATTGAAGTGACGTGTTGCGGAGACAACTGTACAATAATCTATGTAGCTTGATTATTGAATATGAATGGCGAATGGCGCCTGCTTTCGTTCATCGACACTAGCGCCTTTTGAACGAGCATGTGTATGGTTGAGGTTATGGATGCGGCTTTATTATTGAAAGATATCGCAAGTGGCGTGATATAATTATTGTAATAGATACTACTTACAAAGACTAATCGTTGACTCGTCTTCAGACTCTGATAGGCGGATTGTCGTGGCTCCCTTGGAACAGGTAACTACAGTTTCTTGAACTGCGTTAGTGGACATACGGGTTTATATCGTGGTTCTTTCGGAGCAGTAACTACTGTTCCAGTAACAGTGTTAATGGACAATCCGAAGAAGTGTAAGTCGTTCCCCGAAATAGCGCTAAATGGACTTTCACTAAAACTTAACTGAGTATGAAATGTCTCAAGGGTTTAATATTGAGAGAGTATTACTAAAAGAGTGATATCAAAAATACTAATAAGCAATAGATATCAAGAAACTGAGAGACACTTCGAAAAGAGTAATATCACGAAAATACTACTAACTGAAAACTATCAAAAGTAAATATCAAGACAGTTAAATATCACGAGTGATAAGGATTAAGAGAGTTAAGTATCGAGAGTAAATGAGTATTGAAAATGACGCCCCTTAAATACATTTGCTGACCATGAATTTTACTTGAACCCCTTCCCTTATTCTCTGTCCAATTTGAGAGTCCTCCCTTATAGTGCGCCTCTTTTGGCTTCGGAGTTAATTAAGGGCCTAGTCGTCTCTGGGTCTTCATGATGAGCAGATCTCTCATTGCTGCTGCCGCATGCGACAGCATGTCGGCAGCGGCAAGGGGGGGTTTGCTGACACATCTGGTGACAGCATTGCAACTTGTCGACAGCTGGAAGGGGAAAGAAGGTCCGCTTGCAGTAATGCTTGATGTAGTTGGCGAGCGGAACGAAAATGCAGATGTCAAAACTATAGGTTTTCCCGTGTTTATGGTATTGTTTTTCCAGATGTTTTATGACACTAATGCGTGAGAATTTTGAGCAAGCGAAGTTTAAAATCCAAATACAAATTTTACGATGTTACTTGCCAGATGTTTTATTGCACTGACAAAAAAAGGAAAAATGTTCTCGCATTCTCCAACAATTGGAAAAAAGCATGTTTGCAGAATAACACAGGGCAATATGATTAATAATTTCCTGAAAAAACGATATAAAATACAATTAGTAATTTTGTATTATTTAAATCATATTAAATGATATCGTATGAGCACTACTTTTCATTTTTTTACTTCTAACACCTGATCTGAGAACAAATTTATCCATGAGGCTGAGTGAATTAAAATTGAAAAATGTATTTCGATAAATTTTAATCTTAGCTTTTTAAAAGATGAAGTAAAAGTAAAGGATACAATCCCAGTAACACTGATAAACTGCAGCTTTTCTATCATATACGTTAATTTAATGGTACACAAACGCATCCACTGTTGTCAAGTCTAGCTATACTGTCGCTTGGATAAGCCAAGCGACAGGACTTCAGTTAGGGGTCCTCTTGGCGGGAAAACCACGAGGAGACTACTCTCTCTGATTGAAGGCGTAGGGAGACGAGATGCGCTCCAAGTAGAGATGCCAAGGAAAAAAGCGCTCTGATTGGAGACGCTAAGATAGGCGCGTTCCTAAGTTGTAACACCGGAACGCTCTTAAGGGGACGACCAAAAGTCAGAAGTGCTCTCTTACAAGGAACGTCGCGGAAGACAAACTTACTCACTCAAGCTAATATCCTTAAGGAAGAAGGTAGAAAGAAGTTCCCTCAGTAGAGTCGGAAGCCTAAGATTAAAGTGCCTTAGTGATCATTCTCTGGATAGAGTTTTTCACGAATTCAGTGCCGACGCATACTGTCTTATACTAGATGTAATAGTCACCTATTCTTTACCGGAGTTTCTTAAGGATCCAGTATCAACGATTACACTTCCAAAGATCAGAGCCGCTACGGAAGGTACATGCAAAACTTTATACTAAATAGAGACATACTCGTGCCCAAGCGCACAAAGCAGTCGTAGGCCACCCAGCGCACACTACGGAAGAGCCACTATAGAAGAAGAGGGTACACGTAACAGTTTTATACTAAATAGAATTTATACACTAGTGCCCCAAAACATGAAGCTGTTGCAAGACTTAAAGGATCTAGTACCAAAGCGCACTTCTTATACTAGGGGCCATAGTCATCCTATTAATCATCAGAGTTGACTTCAAGGATGCATGCTAATGCCACGTGGAAACCGCCACGGAACTATAAGAGCTCAACTATTGTCATCATTAACAAAGAATCATTATAGTGTAGTTTGTAAAGTACAACCCAATAAACAGCACGAAAAGCAGATATGTTAAATATTGAAATAATGCGCTACCCCTTCCTCTTATCTACACTTTTTCTCCAACCAGGCAACTGATGGTTTTAGTCTAATTCTAAACACTTTAAATATAACTTGTTCGAACTTATAGTGTTCTTCGTTCTTGATTCAAATTTATAGTTCAAATAAAAATGGATTTTATAAATAATTAAAGTCTCTTAAAGTAAATTTGAAAAACAAAATTTTTAATTTTTTAAAATATTTTCTAGTTATAGCTATAGCGGATTACAAGCGTATATTTAAACATAGCCGAATAATCATATTGCTGTAGTACGAGCAATTATCATCATATGTACTTTTTTTTAATAATAACGAGACTTTAGTAATATTTGTGGGTTACCAACAGTTGTAGACAAAGAAAATGATATAATTTTGGGTATAATAAAGACAGTGAGTAAAAGTATAAACAATTGAGAACTTTGGTTTCTACAGAAATGTTTCGATGTTTATGATATATATATATATATATATATATATATATATATATATATGGACATCTCATGGCCCATATGAAATGTTTTACATTAGCGAATTTTGGAAATTCAAATAACGTTTTACTTAAGCTATTTCGTAGGTACCACGAAACATCGTAGAGTACATAGAGAAAAGAAAAAGAGCAATGGAGATCTACAATATACACGAATAATTTATAAAAAATGTTAAGGTTCCAGTTAATCATCAAAACATTTACACCATTTAAATTTGGAAATAACATGGAAATAATTTTTATGAAAATATAGACTTTAAAAAATAGAGCATATTGTAAAAATGTTAAAATTGATTCTCAATTGTATTAAAAGATAATACATTAGTATATTGCTTTTTGTGTAATTAATATTTCCTTAAAAGATGCTGAAAACAAATGAAAAAGTTTTAAATAAAAATAAATACCTATACGTTTAAATATTGTATTGATTAAGTAAGTTAATTTTAAAAATTAAATAATTACTTAAGATTACAGATTATGATTATTGAATATCTATTGCTAATTTTAGAACTTGTATATTTCATTAAATGAATGTATCAAATATAATTATTAACAAATAATAATGTATATGTTTTAAAATTTGTGTTGAAAGACAGTAAAAAAAAGATTAACTATTAAATTAGCCAAAAAAAAAGATTCGCCATTAAATAAAATTATTTTTATTAAACTAATAAATAGGATAGTGCTTGATTATTAATAACATATTATAGTATTTGTTACTAACTCTTCATTAACAATTACATTCCTATAAATCAATAAATAATTAGAAAACGCATTGAAATTACATAGTGTAATTAAAAAATTGTAACTATATATTGAATATAATATATTAAAGTTATTAAGAATAGTGCCATTTAAATATTCATACCCGTCTTTATTTTTTTAAATAAAATGCTATTACTATAACTAATCTATTCTAATGATTCTTAAATTAAAATGTAATATTTATAACTAAATTCATGTATTTCTAATTTCAATTTGGATAATAAGTTTCTGTAAATAATAATAAATTATTTTTATTAAGACTTGCAACTTAATAATAACATTGATATAGAATGTAAATACTGATTATATTCTTAATCATTTTGTATAATAATATTTTTGTTCCAGATAATTCACCTAATATTTCAACTTGCATAGGTGTCCCATTTTCACTACCTGTTAGCAGTAGTGGCAGCTAACATTCAGAAATTGACTGTGATATTCCTGTAACGAAAACGCGTGCTAGACAGTATGAGTGTGTTGTCATACTATGAAACTTGACATCTGTATTTTTCTCTTTATATTTTATAAAGTGATTACATTTACATATATGATTATTCATTAAGAATTATTTTAGAAAAAAAATTATATGATTTGTTAATTATGTATTTGAAACTTTTGTAATCTTTAATGAATTTTATGATTTAGTAATTTGAATTTTTGTCGCATTTATACGCGTGCGTGCACGTACATATATAACATATATTTAAGGACGCATGATCGTAATATTTGATCAAAGATTAAGAAGTGCAAAATGATAAACAGCTAAACTATTTTTAAAAAATGATTTAAATAAATTAGCATATTTTGTACATTTTCAACTCTAAAATTATGTTACAAATTATTTCGTTATTTTATATAATATTTTAATAACGTAATTCTTTTTTATAAATTTCATTTTGTTTTTTGAATTTTATATATTTTTTAATTTGTTCTAAAGAAAAAATTTGTTTTCTTTGCTTGACCTTAATTTTAACAATTTCAATTACTTTTTTATGAGTATAATTGTTAATCTTCCTATAAAATATAAAAAATTAAGGTAAAATTTGAAATTCATCAGAGTTTTATTATTTTTTAATATGCAGAAATTAATTTTATTTCGTATTAAAAATTTCTTTGCATAAACTATTAAATATTTATGATCTACTGCAAAAAAATTTTTAAATTAATACGTATGAAACGTGATATACATGTTAAATTAAAAAAATATTCTCATCAAGTATTAAAAACATATGTATATATACACATACTCGTTTTTAAAAATTAATAATTAATTTTATGATATATATATATATATATATATATATATATATATTTACGTACAATAAATTGATGACTTAGATCTGGGAAATAAAAGTATCGTGGGTTTAAATTTATTGTCTGTTAAATTAAAATAACTAATAGTATGTATGCGTTTATGCCCAAATGCACGTTTTATGTATATGTGCACTTAAGTGTGTGCATATCCAGAGATGTTTAACAATGATAGAAATACATATTAAATAGGTGAAAATTGTAAAAAGTAAAATTCAGTTTTATTATCTATGGCACATAATAAATAAAATACTGTGTATCTTTTTTGTGCAAGATAAAAAATGAGTCGTGTAAAATATAAATAAAACATTGAGTGAATTTTTATTAAAAATATAAATTGTATGCTTTATCAATTTTCACTTCCTTAACTAAATTTAATATCTATAATTTTAATTTATTGCTTCAAACAATAAATTGGGTATACTTAAATTTTGTGTAATAGATTTATTTTATTTCAACTGTACTTAAATCTGGTACTATATCAAAAAATTATACATAATATTCTGTATAAAATATATGTAAACAAATTTTTTTTAAAAGAGGACAATTGTTAAATAAAAAAGTTATTACTAATAATTGATAAGTGCTATTGTTTATTTGTTAGTTATGTAAACTACAATTTTATAATAATTCTGACGATTTTTCCTTTGCTGTATTCAATAAATTATCTCTTTATTATCGAAATTATTTCTTTTACCTATTTTTCTAATGGTAAATATATAAATTATAAACTTAAAATTTTTTATTCATTTATAACGTCATCAAATATTTATTTAAGGTTTACAAAATATATTATTTTTATATTGTATCAGTACTTCAAATTACCGAGATTTTAATAACATATACAGAATAAATTTTAATTGAATAGTATTTGCATTTAAGAATCTAATTTATTTAAAATTGTTTAAATTATATTTATATATTTGTATATCTTATGAGACAATTTTCTACAATAATTTAATATTCAATTTAATACAACAATATTAATCGGCAAGTTGGAACTTTAGTCGACTTTAGTTGAAAAAAAACCTTTCACTTAAAGAGTTGATTAAAAATATTTGTAATAGTAGAATATTATAAAAGTTATAATGAACAGACAGTTTTAAGAATGAATTTTTATCGAATAAAAAAGCATATACAATTGAAAAAGATTAATTTTACCGTGAAAAGAAGCTCAAATTTTCGAGTAAAACATAACTGTTCATTAACTACATTTTACGAAATATAAATAAGTTTCTATTAAATAAAGAGATATCCAATTTCAATACCACTATAAGTAAATAACGAATGTTCATTTAAACCTTTATATGAAATTATAAATAAAAATAAGTGTCTGGGATCAGACTAAAAGCCTCCTTGAGATGGTGAATGGAGGCTTGCTGGCAAGAGGAGGGGACAATGCAATAATTCAACACTGCCTTTGGATGTAGTGTCTTTCCCTTTATTGAATAAAATAAATATAATTAATTGTCAGTGGTCTATGGATATCGAATTGAATGTATAATACAGTGAATAGATGAGAGTTTTTTCAATTAATATGAGCGACAAGAATCCTGTAAGTGTATTCTTGGTAGCTTGGTGCCTGATTCTCCTACTCGTAGTTATGAACTCGCAGTGGTAGTGGGAGATTCACGCAGATAAGGGGCAGCGATGGTGCCGCCTTTGCCGTTGCCGAGAAGAGCTGTAGCGGCCTGTGTGACGTCGCTGGTGCGGGGTAGTGAAGATGCCGTTGCCGCTAGCGAGATGCACGCTGTAGTGGTCTAGTGGGAGGGAGGAAATCCGTGTCACGTAACTGCTTGACGTGTCGGAGTATTCCTCGTACCGTATACCACTTATTAGTATTGCTGCTTACCTGATTGATAGGAGCCGTGTATTAGTGATCCGTAAGAACGTGTGTAATAGCGTAGTTTACGGTGTGGAGTCGATCTCAGTTGCATCGATGGTACGTAAGAACGTGTGTAATAGCGTGGCTTACGTGTGTTGAGGTCGATCCATGTAGTAGCGTTGGTAGGCCGTGAACTTGGCTTCCGTTGACTGTAGTCGATTTCTGCAGCGTTGGTGAGCCTAGCGAGTTTGGTTTCCGTTGGGCTGGAGTCGTTCTGTGCAGTGTTGGGTGGCCGAGACTAGCTTAACTTATGTTGAGCTGGGTTCGATCTGTAGGACGGCAATCCGATCTTGATGAATGCTTGATTGAACTAGTAAGAGGGCGAGAGCGTCAAGCGCGGCTCCTTCAATATTCTCGAACCAACTCGATGCGCCGACAGCGCATCGGTGGCAGTTACTATGCCGTTATTCTTTGTGACGTCAATAGGGCATAGCTTTGTAGGGTTCACGCGTTAATACTTCTCGGAATTATGGTCGTACATTCGACTATTCTGCGTAGTGAGGCCTTTCGAGTTCTCAGAATTGTTTATGACTCGGCGCAAGTTTTTCTAACTAAACATAGGCGACTTTACCTCTCCCACTTGTTTACTGCATAAAATTGCTGAAATCCGTAACAATAAGGCTCGATTATTTTATACAATTCTTTATTATTTATTCATTTTAATTTGACCTTTAGTTATTTAAATTTTATTGAATATTGTTCGGAATCCAGTCACCCGGTGGTCGAAGGACCAAGATGGTTGGATTTAACCATGTCCACCATTTTACTGGTGGAACAATATGAATAAGTCAGAGTTTAATGCTTCAATTCAGTAATTACCACATTTGATTTACGTGCTATTTATTGAGTTTTAATTTACAAATACACAATTATGATTCTACGTTGATGGTGAGAATCGTTGAGATTTTGCCTTTTCTTAGTGATTTTACACGTGGTGGTAGCATGCACTGAAAGTCGAGGATAGAGGTTGTAAATCTCCGGATCCTTATGGAGTAGTACGCTTGGTGGAAATTACTACACTGAGAAGTGACAGGTCCTCTTGATGTATAAAATATAAAAATGGTTTAATACCTCAATGATCTTGGTAGTGCGCGATATGGCACTTATTGAGATTTAGCGTGCAGTAGCATCTAGTTATTCAATTTATGCATTTCATGCAATATAATATACACTTATATAAATATTTACATAATTGTTATAATAATATAAAAATATAGCTATAAAAATAATTTTAATTTGTAGAATTAAAAAAATTGACAAATAAAGTGTTAAACATTTTTGTAATTTACATATTAACTTATTTAAGTTTAAAAAACTAAAGAAGCTAATAATATTTATAATTACTCAAATCAAAAGAGTTAAAAAAAATTATAAAAACTTAAATGAAAATTAGTACAATATATGTTAAGCTGGCGATGAAGTATGCATCCATTCAGTGCAATAATTAATTATGCATTTTCAATACAATTATTTATACATATATGTCTGCAAAATCCATTATATTTTTGTCTGCAAATATCCGATGACTTTACAAAACCACTGGGATTGAACCTTTAATGCGCATGCGAAAGTCGTGATTATATATATATGCAAATATAAAAAACAAAAAACGATTAAAAAAATGTATTATTTTAATTGACGCAAATATATTGAAATTAATGTAACTATTTATAATATTTTTTTTTAAATCCTATTAGAAAATCTTTTATAATATCTGATTTACGTAGGTTCTTGAATAAATAATTCTTTATTAAATCTATAAAATAATACATTTAATATTTATTTTTCTATTAAAAAAATGCAATTATCACAGAAGTATTATCAATGAATTATTTTGCATTAAATATTTTGTTTTTATTGGAAAATTTTTTTTATTTTTAAATATTTTGACACATTGAATTGGATTAGCATAATCTAGCACTAATATCCTTGAGAAGATAGCAATAGTAAATATTGCATTTTATGGACATCAAAAGTATATAATTGTAAATTTAAAATTACTTTTTTAATTGATAGTAATACTTATAGTTAATTAGTAGTTTATGTTAATACGCAATTGGTTAAGGTTCAAAAAAATATATTTTCGAATAAAATTGGTAAATATAGATAATTAAATTATAATATAAGGCTTAGTGTATTAAAAAAATCTGTTACTTAATGATTAAAATTATTTAATTAAATTATTTTTGATAGATTTTATATTTTTAGAAAAATTTTATTCATTTGCAGCTAATAATTTGAATCTAAAATAATTTTTTATCTAATTTAAGGTTATGTAAGTTGTAATATGTTATAAAATGAAATTTCTAAAAACAAAAAATCTGATTATAACGAAATGATGTAATAATATGTATATTCAATTTTTTTTCATTGCATAAATTCATTTCTATTAATACACGTATATTAATTTATTTCATCTTACTAATGTATACATTGAATAAAATTCATTTTTTAATATAAATTTTGGTTAATAGAATAATTATTTTAATTCATAAAATTTTTTATATATAAATATTTAATGTTTGCATATAAGAAAACTTTTTAAATCAAGTCATTATTCGATTAGATGATTTTATCAATTTGATTTATTTCGTACATTAAAATGTGTACTATTAAAATTAAATTTAAAGTGTATTTAAAACTAAAACATTAATCATATTTATACATAATTATAATAAGCATACAAAAAAAATTATATAAATTTCAAGTATGGTCGCATGCATATTCACATGCATATTTAATTTAAATTTAAATTGTTTAAAATTAATAACAGATTATAAAAATTATAATTTACATAAAACTTTCCTTTGAAATGGTTTTTTGAATTTTTATAATAATTTGTAACTATATACTTTTATATAAATTAAAAAAAATTAAAATTAAGTATTACGTATTTTCTCAAGTATTTATTAAATTATATTAATTTATTTGTTTATTTATTCTTTATTTAGTTCGCTTATTTATAAATTTTGGTATAGTTTATATTTATATTTATTATATCAACTATATAATTGTTAATAAAATTCTATTTGAATATTATATTTTACTTTTGACAATTCATGAAAAAATTTAATTTTTTTATAAAGCAAATTTTGTAAACAATAAAAACTAATTACTCAAAAAAAAGTTTAATAACATGAACGTCTACCAATTTATTATAGCTTTCACTACTTATTATACTTAATATAAAAATCAATTGTATAATTTAATTAAAAAGTAAAGTAGTTACATTAGGAATTGAATTTTTTTAATTTAAAAATAAAATATTTATTAAAATGGAAATTGATGATGCCTTTTTAAGTATTGAAAAAACTATAATTTTAAAATAGTATAATAGATGTTTATTGTAATTTATAATAAATTATTGTTATATTATAATAGTTTTATAATTCACTTATTGAAAGAAAAACATATAAAACAGGTATCATTTTTAAAGTTGATATAATACAATGAATTTTATTTAATCAACTTGATAAAAAAATTAATTAACATCAATAAATTATATGATTATAGATTAAACAGAAAGTTATTGTAAATTTCATTGAAAATATTATTTAGAAAGTACCAATTTGTTAGAGTAGATAAGCTACTAAAGAATTGTACTAAAGATAGTAAGAAATTAAAAAACAAAATTATTTATCACGAAGTCTACAACCTTCACTTCAAAGAATATTATTTTAAATTAAATAAATTTTTATTACACACTGTTTAGTTATCAAAATTAATTTTTTTAGTCATTCAGTATCTTTTATATTGAGTTTAAATTGTTTCAATTGAGTTATACAAATGAAATAATTCTAAGAATTAAAACATAATTAGTCATACAATTGCTGTATTGCTATATTCAATAGTTTTGCTTGAAGATTCATTTTTATTTACAAAGATTATTAAATGTTTATCAAATATTATTAAAACTTTGATAAAGGGTACATTTTATTTTTTGAATACTACTAAATTATCTGTAAATAATGCATCAGCTGACAAAGTAATCAACGATTATAATAGTCTTTTGTAAATAAAGTTAATAATTTTGTAACAGGAAATATTAATAGTTTCTTGATTTTATGCCTAGGTGTAGTTTTGATGATGCATAAATATAAAACAAATTATACTGAAGAAAAGTAATTTTTATGATTTAATATTAGTTGTTTACAATTCTAGACTTTTTAAAAAAGTTTTAAATATATTATATTGTATGAAGTAACAAATGATTTACTTAAAAGCATATTTAATAGTTTATGTGAAATGAAAAAAATAATTAAATTTATATTTAAATTAGGCTTTTTTTTTTAATGTAAAAATTTCCATTCGCTCTTATTTATATTAAATAAATTATTCCATTTCTTATTGTTAATTTTCTAAAAAGATTTTCTTTGAATAATTATTTATTTCATTGATGTATTAGTTTTTGAGTGTACATTTTACTGGAGAATAGCTTTTTATTATGTAAGATAAGAATTTTATTAGAATTTTATAATTAATTTTATTTTAATGATGAGGATGAAGTATGCATAAGAAAGTGGACGTTTTAATGACATTTCAATTCAACCAGCTAATAATAAAAAACGTTACACCAGTATAAGCATTAGTACCCATTGTTATTATTTTTATGATAACAAAAGTTATTACTAAAATTAAGCACCATACAACTATAAAAGAGAACAATGACTGAGATATTATTCCAATTATTGTAAAAGTTTAAATTTAAATAACGAGATTTATGCAAGATCTTGTAATGTATGATGTAGAATTTCTATAATTTGTTTGATAGTCGATATCGTTATTCTAAGAAATGCAAAGATGATGAAATTTGATTGTACAATAATCTAGATAAATATTTATTTGGCTTATACCAAGACATAATGAAAAATAAAAAATCCGATAAATCAAATTGATTTTAGTTTTATTCTAATGACTAAAGGTGAAGACAAAAAGAGCTTGGATATCTTGATAATAGAATTTCAAGTATGAAGAAAGACATATTGGTTAGGAGTAATTACTATCGATATTACTTAAGAAATCATGGTTTGCGCTTTGTTGCAACTTGTTGAACTTGTACAATTAGGGCAGGTAATTAGTATCCAACTGATGTCATTCTTTCGACTATGAATCCAATAATTATGCTGGCATTACTCAATGTGATTACTACGTGGATATAAAAAGTACCCGTGTATGATTTGTACATTTCGAACTCTCACAATTTTAGTTTATATTAACTTAATTACAATTAACCTAGTTTTTATTATATTATTTGTATTTACTTTTATGCGAAAGAATAATTCGTGTTATTATTTATGGTTGGTAGAATATTACTATTTATAAGAATCAAATAAACCATGTTTTTTATCATATTCTAAATTATTCTCAACAAAATTCTGATTTTTTACTTTAAATAACGAATTTGAAATACAGATCTTTGTTTAAATTCATAAATTGGAAAAATGTTTTTATTAATATTTAGTGATAAATTCTTCTAGTCTACGATAAAAATTAATATTAAAATTTATATATTATTAAAATCATAAGCGATTCACTCATTAATCCTATAAATCAGAATATTATATTATTTTTTAATTTTTTTATACAAGAAATATGTAAAAATAAGCTTTAATTTTTTATGTATTTAAAATAATCGTATTTTAATAATTTTATTTATATTTATAGTTCAGATATTAACCATGATCTACAAAAGTTTAGTATCGTCAATAATTAAATGTTTAACTCAGTTACTGGATCAAGATGATTTAACTGCTAGTTCCCGTGAGAGTTTAGAAGTGTCGATACAATGTTTAGAAAGTGCATATGATGTTCAAGCTTCGGATGCGGCATCAAATTTTGATATATTACAAATTTTTAAAACAACACAGTTCAAATCAATAGAAGTTACATCAGAAACTAACGCTGAATCAAAAATTGAAGCTGAAATGCATAAAAATAAAGGCAACCAATTAATGGAAATAGAAAAATACCATGAAGCTCTTACAAATTATACAAAGTATGAGATTTATTTTTCTTTTTTAACAATATCAGTCAACTTATTTCAGCCTTTTGAAATATTATGCACGATTTTTATGAAATAAATATAGTCTTAAGCAGTCATTTATTAAGAACTGATAATTTTTAATATACCTTCAAAACATTTAAAAAAATTTATTTATTTAAAAATAGAAAGATAATGAGAATAAATAATAGTTTTCGTATAAATGGATTCTCATTTAGTTTTTCATTGTCGCTATTTGTTATTACTAAATAAATAAATAAATTTTGTGAGAAATTATAAAATTCAATAAATTTTACGATATTGATTAGTATATATAAAATTAGTCTGATATATATATATATATATATATATATATATATATATATATTTATATATATATAACTGCCTTATACTGTAGCTTACTATAAACTATAAAAGTTGATGATAAAATACCTTTTGAAAATCCAAAATAAGTTAATGAACAATTAAAAATTTAATTAAAATAAATTGTATCATAAATTATTAATATTAAATAATGTTTGCGTCAAAATTAAATTTTTGAAGTTCAAAATTATTATTTAATACATCTTAATAATGTTATAATTAATGGAAATTCAATCATTTTCTTTTTGAAATATAATTAACGAGTTAAAATTACATATGTTATGATGAGGATTACTTAGTATGAAGCAAGAAAAAATGCATGAATATAAATAGTACGAATCATAGTTTCGAAAAAAAACTATTAAAAATTAAGAAACTAAAGCGGATAAAAGTTAGATTAAAAGTAAAATAAGAAAGAGCATTATAACGATAGATCTACGGAAGCAAAAATATTACCTAATAGTAAAAGTAAATAAAAAAGACAGAAGAAAAAAGTAATAAAGTAAAAATAAAATATCTTATCGTCTTTGACAAATTTAACTTCTATTCCAAAACTTTTAATTTATATTTTTAAATTGCTTAACTAATTTAAATTACTTTTTGCTATAATTTGGATAACAATATAAATCATATTCCTCTTCAACGATTTCTTTTGCTGGACCTTAAATATGAGGTTGCGCTTTTCGCGCGTTGAACTAATATTTGCCTTTCTATTTGCATTTAGTTTATAGCTAGTTTTTGTAATGGATAGAATTTAAAATCACCAATTACTTTTTGTAGCAGTAGTGATTTTTATTCTTTATACTATAACTATAGTTCTTTACTTTAATTGTATTAAAACGTTTTATTCGATCACTTACATTTTTGGCTAGTTATTGCATGATGCAGTATAACTCTTATTTTACGTTTGCCCATATATTTATTTCATTGTTTATGTGATTTCATTTTTGAAACCGGCTAGTGGTAGTATTGAAGCTTCAGAAAATATTTACTTTTGTAAGCTTTTTTAGATTTTTATATTTTTGCTTTTACGATTTGTCTTGTACAACTACTGCGTATGCTAACGCTCCATGTTCCACTCTTAGTTTCGTCAATGGATTAGCGAATTCTTTTTTTGTTCCAAATGTATTAGTTTATTCATACTTGTCATAATTAAGTATCGCTACTTTGGGGAATTTCAATTTCGAGGTTGAACTTATTATGTCTCTGTATTTGTATGTTATTTGGCTTCGTTAATTATCTTTTTCTGATGTTTTATATTCTATTATCATTCGCAATATTTCAATAGAAGATAATTTTTAATTTTTGTAGTTTAAAATTATTCATACTTGATTTTGAATCTTGATAGTATTCTTTGCTTACCTCATTCAAGTATTTCTTTGAAATATTATTACTCTTACTAGAAATTATATAAAATTGTCATTACCTGTCAAAGCTACTACTGTTTATATTGAATAAAATTGGATTTGTAGAAAGGAAAGAAAGAAATTGAGTGGTTCAGTTAGTACATTTCCGTAAAAAATTTATATATTTTACAATATATGTATTGTGTAACATTTTATCGCATACTGTATAGTAATGGAATTTATATTTTATTTTATTCTTATAAGATAAGACTTATCTTGTCTAGAAAAGAAATATCTCTTGAAATTGAACAATCGAATCAATTATATTTATTCCTTTTTGTTATGTAATTCCATATTATTATATTTAAGATGTAATAAAATAATCTTTAAAATTCATAAGTCTTACTACGAAACTAATATTTAATCGATGTATGAAATGAAAATTATGGAATCATCAAATGTACCTTTTTTAGTTTTGTATTGTATATTAAGAGATAAAATTATTTAAATTCACCACTACAGGTAACTAATTATGTATCATTTTTATTTCATATATATATATATATATATACATATAAAGTTTATTTATTTATTTCTATATTTTTTGTTTTTATATAAAATTATAATATTTATTGAAACTATTTAATTTTTATATTTATAGGGCAATTGAACTTGATAGTAAAAATGCAATTTACTATCATAATAGAGCTTTAGTATATAGTAAACTTGGAAATCATCATCAAGCTATAAGAGATTGCCATACAGCTATATCCATTGATCCAAATTATAGTAAAGCGTATACTAGATTAGGATTGGCTTATTCTAGTTTAAATAAACATAAAGAAGCAAAAGAAATATATCTAAAGGCTTTAGAATTGCAACCTGATAATGAATATATAAAAAACAGCTTACGAATTGTTGAAGAAAAACTTAGTGAACAGATTAACGAACCTACAGAAATTAGAAATACAGGGTCAAATATTCTTAATATGGATATTAATTCTTTATGGACTAATCCTGCTTTAACAAATATGGCTAGACAAATGTTATCAGATTCCACAATGCAAAACATGATGACTGGTTTAATAAGTGGAAATATTGATCAAGGTGCAAGTATGGATGCTCTGATCGAAACGTGCGTAAATATATGTTTTTGTTAATATATAAAATAAATAAAAATACATATCTAATTTAAATATATTTGAAATTGAATGGGTCAGAATAAGAATTATATAATTAATTTTAATGTTGACATATCTGTACATACAAATAATTTTTATATGAACTATTGTAAATCATTATTCAGGTTTTTTAATGTCCTCATTTCATATATGGCAAAAAATAAAAAGAGAATAAAGTACGAACAAATTTTAAATACAATACGATAGGTAAAAACATGAAAACTTAAGATGTCTGTTTACATGTAAATATACAATGAATATTTTTCACCTTACAAAAATGTTAAAAGAAAAGTGATAATTCCCAATTTTAATACTTAAGTCGAATTGCAGCTTCAAAATAAAAAGGCGATACTATTCAAAACGTAACTCCACTTCCAGTTTATCATCATCTTTACAATTCGATTTAGGTTATTTTATTATTGCCCAGACATTCCATATAAATTTTTTATTTCGATGCGTAACTCTGTATTAAAATATAACAAATGTTTATATTTAATTAAATTCTTTCATTGATATTTCTTATAAATCATATTTTTTAAGGTAATGTTAATCTCAAGAATACTTAATTTATAAAATTGTAGTTATATACATAAATGTATACATAAAGTTTCATATATTTAAATATATTTAAATAAATTTTATTTATGAGTATATTATATATTTTATGTATTATAATTAATGTGATTAATATATATATATATATATATATATGTATATATGTATATATAATATTGATATTAAGAAATTTATAATTGTATTTATTGATTATATGAATTAATTTTACGTCTAACAAGAACAGAGTTTTATAAAATATATTGCAGAGATTCATTTAAGGGAGCTAATATTACATCACCGTGTACTATTCTTTCTATTTACTAAATTTCATTAAATTTAATGGTTTAACAAAATTAAATAGTTTTTAATCTAATAATAATAGTTATGTATATTATACAAAATTGTTTGTTATCTTTATCAAAATTTAATCTAACGAGCCATTTCATAATTAATATTTACTTAAAAAATGTAATGTATTAAAACAAAAAGAATTTCTAACAAGTATAAAGAAATAAAATGCAATAATTCGCAATTTTATTATATTTATTATGTATTAATTTTAGAGGCCACCAACTTGCTCAACAAATGTTAAGCACTAATCCGGGATTAATTGAATCTCTTCGACGTCAAGTGAATAGAAATCCAAGCAATCCTGAATCTACGGAAAAAAAGGATTAGACAGTTAGTTATGTATATTGACATATTTAAAAAATTTCAATGAAATAAACAAATATAAATCAATAAATTAATTATTAACGTAAATATTTCTTCAATAATAAAAAGTTGTATTTGACAATATATATAAAAAAATTAACACCTGCTTGTTTTATTTCACATTAGAAAATTAATTATGCACTGATCATATAAAATATATTTTTGTATATATCACTAATTTTTTTAAGTACATGGAGATAATGTAATAATGTAGCAATACTCATTTAAATATAAAAATCCATTATGTATATAAAAAAATATAAATTAAATTACATAAATAAATGATAGATTTGTTTTTCTTCTGCATGTTAATTTACATGTATAAGAAACATGCTACGGATGATTAACTGAACGAAATATATGCTAAATCACTAAATGAAATGTTATCGGGCGTTTATGAAGTGATTAAATAACGCGTTTTCAAGGTTTTCCAGTGAAGAACACCTAAGAATTTTACTGTGTATTTAATTAAGATAAATCTAGATCAAATAAATATCTGAAAAAGATGTTAAATATTATGAAAGCTATTTATTTTGCATATACGAATTACATTTATATAAATTGAAGAAGTAGAGAAACAATTAGAAAACTCGATTGACATTTATAATTTTATATCAATTTTTAAATAGAAAGGTATACAGTGAAAAGCAACAATTAAACTGAAAATGAGTAAAGTTTGAGATAGCCTTCAATAGAAAAACAAAGGACTTCTACGAGATGAAGCAAAGAACATAAAAATCAATGAATTTGATCAACGATATAAAGTAATATCATTTAATATTCAATAGTTTATTAAATAAAATATATATTAGACATTGTAATATATTCTAATATGTTTTTACATTAATAATTAGTTATAATTATTTGCAATTAAAAATCATTCAGAAAAACTTATTGGTTAAAATACCATTGTACTAATAAAATATTTTTTATTGAAATATGAATTTTGTGTGCAAGAGTCAAATTCTAATTGTTAAACATAATAATAAGATTACTGTACAAAATGTATTCGCCGTTCCGGCTTGTTTTACCAAGGTCGGTTCGAAGGATAAAAATTGATGCCGTTGACAACTCGGAGACCACGGGTGTTGTGTTGTAGCGATGAAAGATCACAAGTGAGGGGATATTATAATAATACAATATAAATATGGCTGATACATATGCTGTTTATTTTGTTATTTATTTGATGACAAGGTTTGACTATTATTACTATTATTATTTATTGAAATAAATCTTGGGGTGGATTAATGTAATTGCGCTGGCAAACGTATACTCATCTATGCAGCGTGGTGGTTTGAGTATGAGCGCAGAATGGCGCAAAGTTTGATTCGTTGACACTCGCGCTGTTTGGATGAGCACGTGCGTAATTGAGGTTATGGTTATTATGTAGCGTGACACATGTATCTGTTGTTACTTGAGATATATTCTTATCGTATCAAGCGTACCTTGTCCTGATATTAGCGTACTGCAATACATTCAGATTAAAGTAAGATTTTGAAGGGCTTTTACCTCACAAAGGATACTGGTACTTGTGTCTTTTGCGAGCGTTGAATGGTATGCTGTCGATTCATAAGCGTCAGATTTTGAACTAAGGCGAGGGTAAGGCCGGCAAGTCTCGCATTGTTGATGCGACTTTGACGACGAGCTTGGAATTATTCCGCAGTGTCTCTCTGATGGGAGCCTCTTCTTCTTTGGTTGTTTATCGATCACGTATTCTGAATCTTAAGTTTTTATTTGATTATTGTAGTGTTGCTACTACTTATGAAGACTAATCATTTTCGAAATCCCATAGATGGATATAACTTCAATCCTTTCAATTTGTAACGGCGGTTTCTTGAACTGCGTTAATGGACATAAGGGGATATGTCGTCGTTCTTCTAGGACGTGTAACAACTGCTGCCTTGAACTGCGTTAATGGACTTCCACTTGACACTTATTTAAATAAGTACTGTATGGAGAGTGTTTGAATCTTGAAAAATGAGCACTTAAAAAGATTTGCTGACTATGAACTTCACTTGAACCCCTTCCCTTATTTTTCGTCCAATCAGAGACTCTGCCGTTACAGAGCGAGGACAGCGCCTCTTGTGGCTTCATAGTTAATTAAGGGCGTAATCGTCTCTTGGTCTTCACGACAAGAAGAGCTCTTGTTGCTACTGACGCATCTGGTGACAGTATGATAACTTGTTGACAGTGGGAAGGGCGTGGGGGTCGGCTAGTACATACTGCCTGGAGTAGTTACCGAGCGGAGCGAATTCGTACAGATGCCTAAAGAGTGGGTTTTTCCAGATGATTTATGACACTATTGCCCTAGATGGTTGTGAGTAAGAAAGCTTTGAAATCTAAAAACAAATTTACGATGTTATATTGCATTGAAAAAAGGTCTCGCAATCTCGAACAATTACCAATTTTAGAAAAGCTGTATTAAATATATCAAGTTTAAATGATGATTATTCATTATAGCAATTAATTACATTATAAGCATTTCATAATTATAGGAAATTTTATATTGATTAATCAATAAACATAAATCCTCGATAGGATTAATACAGAAATATATATGTAGATTGATATAATATATTAGTTGATTATATTTAAGGAAAATAGAAAAAGAAGTATTATAAAAATTATATGAAAACAATTTTAGTATATGCATAAATAAATTCTAAGAAAAAAAAATCTAGCTTTAATTATATGAAATTAATTTATAACGTATAATAAATACATAAAGTATAATTTTTATATTTATAATATTTGTTCGAAAGTTTAGTTTCTGGCTCGAATTGACAAATTCAATAATTCAGTTCATTAGTTAATTATTTCGCCATAACGATGCTTAGAAACGGACACATGTGGAAGGGCTGTAAATATTTACAGTATGTAAATCGTTCAGGACATCGTTTATTTTGTTTTATTGACAATTACATTATTGTAGTTCTATGTTCACTTCTTGTGAGAGAGAGGGAATTATTATATTATAATTATGTGGTTGCTCCTGGGTAATGGTGGATGTCGTTAATGCTATTATGGGGATCAACAATGGATTTTGTATATTCCCCTTCGGGGAATATGGCTTATTGAGTTCTATGCTGACGTTGTAAAGGTCAGCAAGAAGTGTCGACTATGCTCATCAGGTGAGCATGGGAAGGTGGTAGTGGAAGTTAACAAGGAGAGTCGGACATACTCATATGAGAAGTATGGGAGTATCTGTGTGCTAGTTATTTTCAATAAAGACAGATGATATAGCTTCGAATGTAGAAGGATCGGATACCATGCTTTGTGTAGTCGACTATTTTCTAGAATGGTAGTCAACCATTGACGGATTGTTTTCTCTGTGCACTGGAGAAGTGAACGAGCGTTCCTTGCAATGGATGCATTAAGAGAGCGTATGTTGCGTAACGTTCTACTTGTTGTAAACACCGTGTGATAGCGTGGTTTTGGTGTCGATAACTGACTAGGACGAGTGACTTATTATGTGGAATAACTGATACTGTGCACTTTACAACTACCGACACTGTTTACTGAATGACTGCTTTATGTGAACTACGTGGAGTCTTGATGCGCGCTTCCTTACATATTGGTGCGGCAACTAAAACCAGCTCGAAACAAGCCTTCGGCTATTCGAAAATTCGGCGAAAGCAAATGTAATCGTTCGAGGCTAAGCAGCGTTCGGAAAAGATCGAGAATTCGGCGAAAGCAAACCTTGAAAGATTCGAAAATTTGATCGACGTTGCTACGCGAAGGCTAAGCAGCCTTGTAGAACGTTCGAGAATTCGAGCGTTTGGCTAGTCGGAAAAACGGTATGAGAAAAGGTAAACTTTTCTAGAACCGAAAGCCTCGAATAAATGCTCCAATTCCAAACAATATTTATATAGTGTATTAAAAAACACTGCAAGTTTTATTTGAAAAAATCATTAATTTTTTAGTTGCATTTTATTTTATCAAGATTGCTGTAACTATTTATTACTGTAAAACGGTAATTATAATTGAATATTATTTTGTTCGTTTATAACCTTATGATTACATTTGTTAATATATTATTAACATCATTATTTAGATAACGGTACAATATTTTATTTCTTACCCTTTTGAATTATATAAACCTATGCGAGTTTAAATAAATTAATAAGAAAGAATGTTTATATGTACATGCAAGTTTAAGTACATATATTGATGGTATTCAATGTGATTACTCTTCTGTACGTTTGGCTTGAAATTTAAATACACCTGTGATTACGATAAATGCATTTTCTTTGCTTTTTCGTTTACTTGCAATATGTATTCCATTGCATTTAATTTTAATTTTAAAATGTTCGTGTTTTGTAAAAATATAGACAAATAAAGATTTGATAATTATATAAAGTACAATTTGGATTCTATTGATCATTACATCGGTCAATGACCAAAAAATCTTATGTAACATTGTCTAAAAATAGTATAGTATAGTAAATAGTATAGTATAGTAAATGTAGTAAAATAGTATAGTAAATAGGGCCAAGTATCTAAGATTAGGTGTGAGCTCTCAGATGTTGATAGGAGGATTGCAGGCTAGTTGACAAGATAGGACATGTATTCAATAAAGAGTAGTTTTGTTATTTAATTTTGTTTTATTTATATAATTGCATTAGTTGAATTATAATGAGTTTTAGTTGATCATTGAGTGCTTGCTTTTCTTGATTTGTATGTGTTATTGCCACTGAGCGATCAAGTACATTGCATACACAGGAAGAAGTTGATGCCTTACTGGTCTTCTATATGTCATGCACGTGTAGATGGAATAATACACACAGACGAGCGAGGTCGTAAACCCCCGCGCTTCTTTGTGTATGAGCTCATGGCGATTGCTAGAATTGCTTGTATTTGTGTTTTGCAGATAGCTTTACGTATCTGCAGATTGGCGCGTATGGCTTGATATAATTATGTATTAATTAGAAACGTTGTGTATAGCTATGTTTTGTCTTGTTCTTTGAATTTTCCTCGTGTGGCTCATTGCAGTTTGATTGTGTATACTGTGCGAACTGATATTCGTAGTTCTCGATTCTCTTCTTTTACTTGACTTGCACTGCTGCGAGTGTATGATTTGATTATCTAGCACTCGTCTTGAATAGAATAATCTTGCGTGATTACCTCGGACTTTCTGATTGTTTGACTGCGTTTATTTGATTTGTTCTTTTTCTATTAATATTTAAAAAGGCGTCGCCTTTTTCAAAGCCTTCTCTCGACCACGCGGCGGTCGGTAAGAATTCCCTCTCTTTTGATGTCGCCAATCAGAGCTGTCTTGTCGATTATAGCGTCGATATATGCCAATGAGATTTAGTCTTATTAGTGTGTCCAATCAGAAGTCTTCTTGGGTTTATGGTATTTCTAATCAAGGCGCCTTTCGAGTGGTGGGGTCACCCACCAATGAGTCTTTCCAAGATGGAGGCTCCAATGAGAGCGGGTCTTACTCAACTCCCCTTCATGACGAGGGACTTGGTGCCGCGCTTTTCCCTCTCCATCCTAGTATCATCGCATGCATTTCTTGCAATCATGCGCGTTGCGGTCGGTCAGTGTTGTGAAGGTTAGATGGTATTTGAGTGGATCATCTGGCTAGTGTTTTTCAGACTAATTTTATGACTTGTTTACGCCAGATGTTTTATGCTTGTCGTGGATAGATGCTTTGTGGCGCAGACGTATCAAATTTCTCGTCGCATTAGTTTTATGACGTCTTTTGGCTGGACACTTGGACCTTTGTTCTCGCTAGATATGTTTAGGAATTGTATTTTCTTCAGATATTCGAAAGTTTGCTGAATTGTTTAGATTTAGTTAATCCGGGGCGCGTTTGAATGTTTATGCCTTGAGTAGTCGATAGTCTGTTTTTTTCGGAACACTTATCTCGAATTTTCCAGATGTTTAATGAGCTGAAAGTTTTCTTACATTCTCGAACAAACATATTTCTTTTCAATATAAAAGGAAATTCGCTATTTCGAACACAATTTTACATAGCAAAAAATATTTACATTCTATCATAAAGATAGGTCCAATTAATATTTTATTTTTGTTATTATGTTCATTTAAATACATTTTTTATAAAAAAAAAAAATATTTAAATGATATTCACACAATTAATATTCAATGCATACTAATCGCATATTAATAAATATTAATTCTTAATACTTTTAATTATAAATTAAATTAAAGCAATAAAATAAAACAACTGGGCAGTATTGTTCAGTATATATATATATATGTATGTACGTATGTATGTATATATATATTTCGAAACTATATATAATGTAACAAACTGCTCGCAGAGACAGATAATTACGATAAAAAATTTTTTTTTTATTTCTTTATTTTCGGCAGCTGAACACAGTATAATTATCTTTTTATTATGTAAGCTATAGAAAATCCTATTGGCGTAATACAATATAAATAATAAAATTGTTATTAACAATCATGTTTTTGGCAGAATCAAAATTTTTATTTTACATATAAATATACTATTTAAATTACATACCCATAGTTCATTATAAATACAATATTATAAATTATAAATACAATAATATTCTTATTATTGCCTTATTTTTCATAAAATAAAGACATGCTTCTAGTTTAACGACTCAGTAGACTTCATCTCAAATTAAGTAAAAAAAAATTTAATTAAATATTTCAGAAATTATATTTTTTTGTTGTTGTAATTTCTGTTTTATATTATATTATATTAGAAGAATTAGTTTGAATAGGTATTTTGAAAAAATAACGTAATAAAAGTGTTTTCCATTTTGATGAGTTACTAATAATTATTAAAATCATAAACTCTTATTACTAATGCGGTTCTATAAAAATAATAAAAATTTATTTAATTTATTTTAATATTATAATATTACTTTAATTTATTCAATGCATATTACAAAATTCTGTTCATTTGTAATGAAAAGTTTTTAAACATCGTAGATTATATTTTATACTATGTATAATTAAAATATATTGAAGATTAAATTTTTTGTGAACAAAATTTTATTTTACACTATATTAAATTCTTTAATAAATTAATGTAGTGTTTAGAGTTTGATTCACTTATATTTGGCGCGTTTGTAATTTTTAACTAAATTAGAGTTGCACTAAGCATTTGAGGATGTGGTTTCCTGGGAACGTAGATAGTCCATTTTTTAAGACGTGCACAGTAATAGTGGAATCTTACTAAATCATTCAAATGTTGATAATTTGGAGTCTTAATAAAATATTTATAAACAATAGTGAAGATGATCTAATTTACATATTTAAATTTTATATCTAAATATTTGTAATGTGTGTATATGTGGCCATTTTCATAATGGTATAAATCAATGTTATTTTGCTATAAATTTTTTTAGTTGAAATTGAACATTTACTGGGTTCAATATTAAGATAATCATATTGATAACACCATATGTAATCTGTAACATTGTTAGTATATAATTCTTCAATAATATGCAGGGTTTTAAATTCAATAAATTTTTAATTTCGGCTATTTATACGTCCAAAAATCCACGCATATTGGTTTACATAAAATTTATGACGATATAAGTAACATTAATAATTATTTTTTGAATTACAAACAGAATTATGCAGCTACAATGTGTTTACTTTTATTATGCATATAAATTAAATGATATAATGAAATTGGATAAATTATAATTTACATCATGTTATTTTTATTACTAACCCGTTGGTATAAAAATAATATAAAAATAAAAATTATATATACTTTACATTTCCTACTAATTAATATTTTTTAATTAGAAATTGGTGAACATTAATTATTGCTATTTTTTAATCATTTCAGGTATATAATAAATTAAAATTTTTTTAGTTTTTATTTTAATGCAGATATTCAAATAAATATAAAAATTAGTAAATTTATTAATTAAAAAAATTAGTAATAAAATTAATAATTATTATGCTATTATATACAAACTAAATATATCAAATAATTGTAGTTAAATTTTTCAAGTAAAGTTTAATAATGTTTGTTGAGTGACAAAAGATATATTAATTTGAATCTTTTGTGATATTAATTTTCACAGTATTTATTAATTTTTTTATATATTAAGTGTAATTTGAAATTGAAAAATATAATACATTTTTACCTTAGAATATATTATTTTATTGTTAAATACTTTGTTTAGTTATACATTGGTAAAAATTAAATATAGATTATAAGGATAAAAATCAAAGGTTTTTAGAAAACAAGTTTTATAATTATAAGAATTAAAATATACATTTCAAATTAAATAAAAAATCTATTTTTTTGAGATGAATATTATGTCATTAGTTTTTTGTTTTATTTCTATATTTAATTAACTTCGATTAAATTTTATATCTCCTGTATAATTTGTTATTTTAGTTTGTTTTCTTTAAAAATAATTCTTTCATTCTGTATTTATTAAATATTTGATAAGTATAAATATATAATATAAATATAAATATATTATTAATATATATATCAATTCTTTAAATTATCTTTTTTGTATCTTATAAATACTCTTGCAAATTAAATATTTATAGTCAGTAATCAATAATTCTTTATTATATAATATGCATCGATTTGATTCATTTATAGCCAAATAAACTGACATTTGGAATCATATAATTTCATAGTTTCTTTATTAATCGCTACCTAATCTTCTACAATTTCACTAATCATTTTTTAGTTAAATATTTTCATTTTATGAGTTAATACAAATCTGAAATATAATGTTAAAACAATAATTTAAATTTTTTATTACAATATTAAAAATATATAGCTTATTATCAGAGACTCCAAAAACTATTCATATATAGAAATAATTTTAAATATATTTATTATATTACTTTATAAATATATGTATGATTCATAGTTCCAAACAATTTTGATTAAAATTGTTCTGTCTATTGTGATATGTACTTAACTATAGTAAAAATTACTTTTAATTTTAGATACCTTTAACAAAATAGAGTAATCGAATTTCCAGAAATGGCAGAGTTAGCTACACTACTTCATCAAGAAATTCCAGAAGGAAGACATAATCTTTCAGATAGTCATACTAATCTTGAACGTGTTGCTGATTATTGTGAAGCTAATTATTTTCAAGCAGATAACAAACGTATTGCTTTAGAAGAGACAAAAAATTATACTACTCAATCTCTTGCAAGCGTTGCTTATCAAATAAATACATTAGCATATAATTTTCTACAATTACTTGATTTACAATCTTCTCAATTGTCAGAAATGGAAAGTCAGATGAATCATATTTCTCAAACTGTAATGATTCATAAAGAAAAAGTAGCAAGAAGAGAAATTGGTGTACTCACAGCAAACAAAATGACTTCCAGACAGTATAAAATCATTGCTCCTGCAAATCCAGAAAAACCTATTAAGTATGTAAGAAAAAATATTGATTATACTATTTTTGATGACATTGGACATGGAGTACGAGGTACAGAAACTCCTAGAATTAAGCAACGAGGAGGAAGTCAAAGTAGTGTTCAGAGTTTAGGAGCATCTTCAACTGGTTCTGGATTAATTTCAAATATAGTAGGACCAGCCCCAACAACAAAACCACCTACTCCACCACAAGTAGGAAGAACAGGTAAATAAAATCAATTATATATAATGGTTCAGCTTTCAATATATCAAAAAATAATTAGTTGAAAGCAAATCATTTTTTTAAATAACATTTATATAAATAATGATAACAGGATAAATTAGTTTAGTACTTAAAAGTAATTTTGTAATGAAATTAGTACACTTAAGGCTATGTTAAGTAAAAGTATAAAAATAAAAATAAATAAAATAATTATAAAATATAAATATAAATAAATAAATATATATATATATATAATAATAATAAAAAATAATATAAATCATATGTATTAAATATTGTTAAATATACTCAAAATTCATGATTAGAATTTAGAAAATAAAACCACTAATAGTTTTTACCTATTCTATTTTTTATTTTAACTTTTTCTTTTTTTTTTAATTTTACCTATTTTACTATATCATAACCATGCTTAACTTAGAAAATACCCTAGAAAAACAAAATTCAATTTACTTTTTCACTTTACATTTATATTCTTCGGTAACTTATGCACTATTTTTCTTCTGAATCTATCTCTAACACCCTTAATCTTATTGTTTATTCCTCAAATTGTAACAAATTATATATTTGACAATATGGCAAATTATTTAGTAGGTGGAAAAGAATATATTAGCTATAATAATTAATAAACTGATTTATAATCTATAGATATAATGAATTCTAATTAAAATTATTCTATTATTATTACATAATTGTTATTATAAATGATTTATTTTGTATGCTTGAATTAATTTTATATATATTATTTTAATAGGAACATTAAACAAAAGCTCCAAAGAATATAGAACACCACCAGCTGTTGCACCTCCTCAAGTACCAAGTCATTATGCTCCAAATTATCCTTTAGGGCACCCTAGAAGAGAAAGAGGACCTGGATATAGTACTCTTCCAATGCATATTCACACTACACACTCTAATAATTCAAACATAATACTTAGTCATCCATTACAAGTTGGAACAGTACATCCTCTTCAAAATCATATACAAAGTTCAACAGCAACAGTGCAAAATTTAAATTCAATTCAGATTGGAATATCTTATAATCAGGAGCATCATATTAATATGCCACGTGAGTAAAGTTTAATTATATATGTTTTTTATATTCGAAATTTAATAAATATTTTAATTCGACTTCAATTTTGTTTTTCTACATATATTTGTTACAATCATTTATAAAAGAATTTGCTAGTAATTAAAGGGTGGTATATATTTAAAATTTGACAATAGTTTTTGTAGAGTTTAGTAAATATGTTTTTTTTTTTTGTAAAATATAAAGTCAAATTTTATACTATTCTACTTTCAGTTAATTATTGAACTGAAAAAAAGCAAAATTCTAATTCTTAATTTTAACAACTATATTATGTCATATATATTATTATATAGTATATATTAGTTTAAATTTTGTTTTAACAGCGTTAAAATTCATAATATTTTATCTTTTATAGAATGAGATTTTAATTGTGTTTATAGTTTGAATATAAATAAAATTAATTTCATTTTAATTAAAAATTAATTTTTATCAACTAAAAAGAGTGTTATTAAAATAGGCCATCAGCTTTTTTCTATTGTTTTTTTTTTTTGTATTTTCTTTTAATCATTTTACTGTTGGGTTAATAATGTGAATCTTTGTTTCATCTTTTCCTTTTCCATTCTTTTTAGTTAAATTTTAGATTTCAAAAGCTAAGTCTACATTGATTTATACTACTTGTTTTATATTTCTACTTGAATTTTAATTTAAAAAGTTACACTATATCTTGCAAGTTCTATGTAATCATTAATGTACTATTTTACAAACAAATTTCACGTTTATCTTACGTTTTTTAATAAATGTACTTTTGCATTCAAAAACAATAATTATTTGAAATCCTTTCAAAAAGTAGAAAAAGAACTAAAACCTATTCTTTTATTGAAGAAATATATGTATAAATATATTGTATTAGTTAAAGAACAATATAATATCATTTTTCAAATGAATCAGGAATCATAAATACTGATTCCAGATATAGAAAACTGTTTTTTTTAAATGTTTTTTTATTATCAATCTCGCAAAAAACAATAACTAAAAAAAATATTAACGTGATTATGAGAAATGATTAAAATATGGGAAATTTTACACTAGAAAAAAAAGTTTACTGAAGAATATTGCAATGCACATCTTGTGATATATATTGAAATGACTTTTTCTTTTTGTATTGTAAGAACATAAGATATGTACTTCTTATATCATAGCATTAATATATGTTTTGAATTAAGATATAATTATGTATAATAACATAAATAGTAGCTATACTTTTAATTCAAATGAATGAATAAACAATTTTTTTTATATTGATTTTTATTTTGTTAATAGTAAAATTAATATTGATCATTTTTAGCACCACCATCTCCGCTTACAGCAAATTCAGAAGTATTGGATTATTCTGGTCATAATACTCTACCTCATAGATTTCCTCATCAATATAATTGTAGTGGAACTGGTAGTCCTCCATTACCTCCACCTCCTTCAGATCATGAAGAACTTTCTCAATTTGGTAGATTAGTCTCATGTACTGGAACTATTAGACCAATTGTACCTGAAGAAGAAGATCTACCTGGATGGGTTCCAAAAAATTACATAGAAAAAGGTATTTGAAACCATTAACATTATTTTGGTTATTGAATATGTATTATTAAAATACTTATATAATTAAAAATAAATATGTATTATTTGTATTATTAAAAATGTTTTTATAAATATGTGACATCTAATCATTAAAAAATAAGAAGCATTGAGTCTTGAAAAAATATTAAGTCTTAAAAATTATAATAAATAAACTTGAACACAAATGTATCAAGTTATAGATAAATTTACAAATAAATTACAAATAAAAAATAAATAAATTTAATCAAAATTAAAATGATTACCATATTTATAAACACAAAAAGAAAAATGAAAATAAACCTAAATAAAAGATTAAATCAATGTATTTTTATTAATTATTTTTGAGATTTATGTACCATTCATAAATTGAAGAAGTTTTCAAAAGAAAATAAAAAATATTGATCAAACCACAGTATAACTATGTCTAGTTTAATGACCAGCATTTTATAATAATTGACAAAGTTATTGATTAAATTATAATACTATAATTTATAATGAACAACATATATTTTACTTTTGTATTTATATTACATCAGTGTGGAATAAATGAATAAATACTATAAGAGATTGAAATATTTTAAGTACTTGATTATACGTAACTCTTAAAACCAAAAATATGTTTTTGTTTAAACTAGATGTTAAAAAAATATGAAGATTTATAACAAATAAAAATAATTTTGTAACTTCTATATAAAATATTATTTACTCTGTATGTGATCTCATATTATCAATATCAAGTATTATCGATAAAAGACATTAATTTTGAAGAGCAAATTATGTTTTATAAATGAGATATTTTTATTACCAAAACCAATATAATAGACAATACTATATTAAATATGTAAATATTAATGCTTTTAGAAATTAGTATTGGAACTATGTAATACCACCGGTAGTAGGATTACATTATTTGTTAAAATGTCAAAATGTCAATTTTTCCTCTTATGAAAGAATTATTGCTCAATTATTATAAGAACATAATATAATAATTTTTTATATTTTTCAGGATATTTATTGTGTCTATTGCATTGAATTAATTTGAATAATTAAAAATATACATAAAATGTAAAAGCTTTTAAATATTTCTTTATTTAGAGGTTTTAGTATTTTATTTCAAATACATCATCTCAAAATATAGTATTATCATTGAATAATGTTCGAGAATATAAGAATACTCTCAACTCATTAGACATTTGAAAAATTCGAGATAAGAGGTCCGGAAAAAGCAAACCCTTGATTATGTAAACAAAAACAATTCATAAACACATTCGGCGAGAATATGCGATCAAAAGTCTAAAGAAACACGTCATAAAACATGCGGTGAGAAATTCAACGCGACCACGCCATAAAGTATCCATCGACGACAAGCCATAATACATCTGGCATAATCAAGTCATAAAAGTATAAGCAAAAACCACCTCGTCTGACATCCGAAAAAGGGATATTAAAGGCAACACTGCACGCATGCGCTGTTGTCAAACCCAGCTACATGTGGCTCGGATAGTGAAGCGAGAACGCGCCAAAGAAATCCCCCTCATGGTGGGGATGCAAGTAAGAACCG